>NC_135995.1:7715303-7723239 GCF_053455715.1 Rhinoraja longicauda
GAGTCCCGAACAAATGTGTGCACGTTTCTCCATTTGTGCAATCACCGTCAGTAGTTCGAGCAGTGCTTAGTTATTATTTCCCTGTATGGGCCGAGCTATACAGAGAGATGAGATCTTTATTCCTTGGAGCGCAGGAAACTGAGAGGTGATCATAAAGGCGTAAAAGGGGCAGAGATATGTTGAATGCGCAGAATATTTTACCCAGGACGGGGAATCAAAAATCAATGGTCATAGGTTTATGGTGAGAGGGCAAGGTTCACAAGGAACCTACCGGGAGGAATTCACATCCAGACGGCGACGCGTGCATGGAACAAGCTCTCAGAGTCGATAGTTGAGATATGTTGAGTCGAAGCTGGCATTTTTACAGTCACTACGTTTGTAAATATAGCTGCCATCTCGACAGCAGGAGGAGATAAATAGGGGACCAACTTTGGTTATTTGTGTTGAACAATAAATGTTCCTCAGGAAATGATTATGCAGCAAAGTCCAGGTGCGTTGACGCACCAGTTTACACTCTAATGCAGAATGCGGTCCAACACCAGTGTTTGCTTGCTTGTATTTTGCGAAACGGGACCACATCGTGCATTTGCTTCACCAGCATCGGAACTATGATAAGATCATCCATTTGTGACATTAGATGCTCTTCCTTTCTCCACTGATGTCTTCTGAGTCATCTGAGTATTTCCTGTTTTCCTCTTGTATGTGTCGATGCCCGGCAATTACTGCGGTCTGCAATGCAGGAGCAGCATTTGTACTGTGTTACTCCTCCTGCCATAGCCAGCACTTTCTCTTCGCATTTGTCCAACATTTTGTTTGTGCTTAACAACCATTCATCATGTCTCTTGAATATCAACACCGTCTGTGTCTATCTTAGTCGCGATCACAGTACGGTCATTCCGGCCCTGATCATACTTGGTACTTATCTCAGATGATTGGGGTTGGTCAGGTTAGGCGGGGAATATTGCTGTCACGTGCACCGAGGCACAGTGAAAAGCTGCGTTGCCGCCCATCCACTCAGATCAGACATACCATAAATAGATACAATCAGTTCAAACAAATTCATTTGACAGAGCAACGGAGATAATACAGAAGGCAGAATATAGTTCATGAGATAGAATATCATCCCGAACATTGTTCTTTGTTTGTACCAAACTCTAAATTGTCCGTCAATTTGTAAGAATGAATAACAGTTGCTGAAGCTGCATTGCATACCTCCGTTCATCGTGGAACTCGATATGTGCAGTCGGAGAATTCGAGCTGTGCATAAACATAAACAAAAACGTGCACTGTTGTCGGGTATTTTGAGAATTATAAAGAAGGTGAGTGGGTTCTAGTTCGGTTACACTGCAGTTCACATACTGGGGGTGCATGATGCGAGGTAGAATGTAGTTAAAATAGCTAAAGCTGAAACATTCTGCTGAGAAGCAGGCTTTCTTATCAGTTAGCGGAGGATAGTCCTTTGTAGTTATGTCTAGGTTCTTATCTGTTGAAATCTTGCGTGAGAGCTGCTTTTGGCCTCTCTGTTTCGCAGGTAAATCTCCCAAAGGTTAACCGATGATCTTCTTTACGAAGGGACTCCATTTGGCGAGGTGAATCTGGACATTTATGATGTCTACATGTTAGATATATGGGTGGGAGATTTCTAAACACAAGAAACCCAAGATTAAAGTTAACTTTGGGGAAACACAACGATGAAAGGTTGAACAGGGACATTGAGTAATGATGGTTTATTTCAACTCCACAGGTAACCATTGTGTCATGAGGGTATAAGAATCCTACAGTTACTGTAAGAGTTTGAAGCAGCTTGAGCTTGCTCACACTGTTCCTCGATGTACATCGCTAAGGCCTTTATTAAACCGACTTGTTCGATGAACTCACCACTGGTCTATGAGACGCTTTATTTTGCGTCTGTGCCCATCTGAATAAAGTTTGATATAGGGTACGGGTAAAGCATAAAATTCCCTCCTACATGTACAAAACATGTTATTTAACTGTGCCAAGGTGCGCAGGTGGTGCAAAGAATGATGCAATCCTTCGAAAAACTAAGAGATTACGCCGCTTGGTTTGTGTTGTTGTAAGCAATTAAGATATGTGGCGTATAGCGTTTTAGCTTTTGGGCTATGTTCATTATTGTCACGTACCGAAGAACAATCAAAATCTTCGTTTCTGATGCCTTCCAAACTGGTCAAATGTACCAGACATAGATGCAAACAGTTCGGCCGCGAGGACAGAGGGTGCTGGGCCTATGGATTCACACACGGGTTGAGGGTGGGAATATGGATTTGCACAGAGGATGGTGGGTATATAGAATGATCTGCCAAAGGAGACCGTTGAGGCACAAGCCATGACAGTATTTAAAAGACATTTGGACTGGTGCATGGATAGAAAATGTTTAGAGTGATTTTGGCCAAAAGCTGTAAGTGGGAGTAGTGCCAATGGGGCACATTGGTCGGCATAGAAACAGAGAACCATAAAAAATAGGTGCAGGAGTAGGCCATTCGGCCCTTCGAGCCTGTACCGCCATTCAATATGATCATGGCTGATCATCCAGCTCAGTAACCTGTACCTGCCTTCTCTCCATACCCCCTGATCCCTTTAGCCACAAGGGCCACATCTAACTCCCTCTTAAATATAGCCAATGAACTGGCCTCAACTACCTTCTGTGGCAGAGAATTCCACAGACTCACCACTCTCTGTGTGAAGAAATGTTTTCTCATCTCGGTCCTAAAAGACTTCCCCTTATCCTTAAGCTGTGACCGCTGGTTCTGGACTTCCCCAACATCGGGAACAATCTTCCCGCATCTAGCCTCTCCAACTCCTTAAGAATTTTATATGTTTCTATAAGATCCCCTCAGTCTTCTAAATTCCAGCGAGTATAAGCCTAGTCTATCCAGTCTTTCTTCATATGAAAGTTCTGCCATCCCAGGGACAAATCTGGTGAACCTTCTCTGTACTCCCTCTAAGGCTAGAATGTCTTTCCTCAGATTAAGAGACCAAAGCTGTACACAATACTCCAGGTGCGGTCTCACGAATGCCCTGTACAACTGCAGCATGGGCAAACTGGGTCGATGGATCTATTCACCTACTGCGTGACACTATGACAAGAGCGAGCGATCGAGAATGCGGAATACAGCTCTTAGAATTCTAGCTTTATTGTCGCAAATCATTTTTTTTAAAGTCCAATGTGTGCAATGGGGCAGTTACGAATTGAACAGTGTCCACATAGGAGTATCGTGCAGTTGCCTGATCACAGAGGAAAATCGGTATTCGTGGTGGATTGGGTTACATATACTAATCTCTGCAATTTCCTCCAGTCTTGTCAGAGCTGTCGCTAAACAAACTATTATACAATCCGATAATGTGCGTTCTATGGTCCATCTCCCGAAGTTTTATAAAAAATCAATTTAGTCATGCCAATGTCCACAGTATCCCTGTGAAGTAGAGGCATTGGTGTGCTTTCATGTGTTTCCCATCAAAGTGATTGCTCCACGACATATCGTTGGTTATGTTAACGCCATGGAATTTGAGTTCTCAACCATTTTCCAACCAGTGCCATTGATGCAGATTGGAGTAAATACTCGGCATTGCATCCTGAAGCCAATAACCATCTCGTTCGTCTTGCTGACATTGAAAGAAGGGTTACTGTCATGCCACCATGTCAATAAGTTCACTATCTGCATCTTGTAGTTCGTCTCGCCATTGCTCATCATTCCACCATTAATAATGACGTCTTCAGCAAATTAGCAGGTGCAATTAGAGCCGAATATGGCCACACGGTTGCGAATGTAAATACGCTAGAATAGCGGACTGAGAACGGATCCTTGCAGTGCTCCATCTTCGAAGTTATTTTCAAGGAGGTGTCTCCTCTCCTTGCTAATTGTGGGCTGTGGGGGCTAAAAATCGAGCATCCAGTGGTGGAGCGGGGAGGTTATCCCTCGGACCAAGAGTTTGGAACATGTCGTTGCTCCAAACTCGAACAGAGTGGAGGATTCCACCAACGTCCTTTGACAGTCCCTTCCTTCGCAGATATATTTTGACTTCATCTTTGCACTGAAAGTAAGTAGTTAAGGCAGAAATTATGACCAACGTTCAAAGACAGTTATACTGGCTCATGAAAGGGAAGGATTTAGAGTGGTGGGCGAAAGATGAGTCGGAGTGACGAGTGTAGATGTGGTACATTGGTCGGCATGGGTAAGCTTGGTCGAATTCACGCTGTTCATTCAGTTCAGATATGCCATACATTGATACAATCAGTCCTGCAGATGGAGGGAAGAGGAAGATAGAGAATGCAGAATATACTGTAGTTCATTACATAGAATATCACATTGAACATTGTTGGTTATTTCCATTACACACTGAATTGTCCTTGCATTTCTGAGAACGAACAAAATTTTATCAAGCCAGATTGCATAATTCTGTTCTCCGTAGAACTGGACAAGTGCAGTTGGAGAATTCGAGTTCTGTGAAAATATAAAGCAAAGAATTTGTGCGAACATATTATGTATGTGTGTAGAACTGCACGTCTGGAACGATGGATGATGCAATGCCTCTGCAACCTATGAAACATTCATCTGGTTTCGTGGTGTTGCTAACAGTGCAGATGATCGACGCTTTAGGTTTCAGCTTCAGGTTTAGGGATGTTATTGTCATATGTACCGAGGTACCGTAAACAACTTTGTTCTGCATGCTATCAAAACAGTTTACATATATCATATATGGATACTATTGGTTCAAATTCGCGGACAGAAGTCACTGAGTGTATGGATCCATTCAGAGCGTGGTAGGTACATGTATTCGCACAGCGGGTGGCGGACGTATTGAATGAGCTGCCAAAGCAGGTCTTTGAGGTAGAAACTATAACAACATTTAAAATACATTTGGACAAACACAAATAGGAAGATTTCGGATTGACACGTGCCAAACGCGGCAGGTGGAACTTGTGTAGATTGTGTACATTGATCGGCATTGGCAGGCTGGACTGAAGGACCTTTTCCAGCGTCAAGTCAAGTCAAGTCAAGTCAAATTTATTTGTCACATACACATACTCGATGTGCAGTGAAATGAAAGTGGCAATGCCTGCGGGTTGTGCACAAAAATAATTACAGTTACAATAAATAAAGTTAATAAGTTACTAAACATAGCACCAAAAGTGTCGACAAAAATTTAGTCTCTGGGGTTATCAAAGTTGACAGTCCTGATGGCCTGTGGGAAGAAGCTCCGTCTCATCCTCTCCGTTTTCACAGCGTGACAGCGGAGGCGTTTGCCTGACCGTAGCATCTGGAACAGTCCGTTACTGGGGTGGCAGGGGTCCCTCATGATCTTGCTTGCTCTGGATCTGCACCTCCTGATGTATAGGTCCTGCAGGGGGACGAGTTTAGTTCCCATGGTGCGTTCTGCCGAACGCACTACTCTCTGCAGGGCCATCCTGTCCTGGGCAGAGCTGTTCCCAAACCAGACTGTAATGTTGCCGGACAGGATGCTCTCTACAGCCCCAGAGTAGAAGCAATGAAGGATCCTCAGCGACACTCTGAATTTCCTCAGTTGTCTAAGGTGGTAAAGGCGCTGCTTAGCCTTACCCACCAGTGCGGCAATGTGCGTTGCCCACGTCAGATCCTCTGCGATGCGGACTCCCAAGTATTTGAAACTGCTCACCCTATCCACAATAGACCCATTTATCTCCAGTGGCGTGTACGTCCTTGGATGTTTAGCCCTTCTGAAGTCCACAATCAGCTCCTTTGTTTTAGTGACATTCAAGAGGAGGCTATTGTCCTGACACCAGAGTGCCAGATCAGCCACCTCCTCCCGGTAGGCCTTCTCATCGTTGTTGGAGATCCGGCCCACCACCACAGTGTCATCAGCAAACTTGATGATGGAGTTTGAGCTGAACCTGGCCCTACAGTCATGTGTGTACAGGGAGTACAGTAGGGGGCTAAGGACGCAGCCCTGGGGGGATCCTATGTTCAGGGTGAGGGAGCTAGATGTGTGTTCCCCCATCCTGACCACTTGGGGCCTGGCAGTGAGAAAGTCCAGGACCCAGGCACACAGAGGGGTGCTAAGCCCCAGTTCCAGCAGCTTCTCAACCAGTCTGCTGGGGACTATTGTGTTGAATGCTGAACTAAAGTCAATGAACAGCATCCTCACATAGCCCCCCTGGCTGTCCAGATGAGAGAGAGCGGTGTGTAGAACCTGGGAGACCGCATCATCCGTGGACCTGTTCGGACGGTATGCGAACTGTAGTGGGTCCATGTTGCGAGGAAGGAGGGCGCAGATGTGCTTCTTGACTAGCCTCTCCAAGCATTTCATGACAACCGAGGTGAGGGCCACCGGTCGGTAGTCATTTAAACACGCTGGAGAGGCATTCTTTGGCACCGGTACAATGATGGATCTTTTGAAGCATGCAGGGACCACGGACTTTGCCAAGGAGAGGTTGAATATTGTGGTGAGCACTGGAGCAAGCTGAGTAGCACAAGACTTTAGTACTCGCCCAGATATACCATCTGGGCCTCCAGCTTTCCTCGTGTTCACACGCGTCAGAGCCCACCTCACCTCATGCTCGGACACCGAGAATGTGTGCACATCCCCGGCGGTGGATCCCCCTCCAGCCTCGCTAGCCAGCGCCCCTTCGGTGCTGTTTTTAGACGGCGAGCTGGTGGTGTTACCCGTCTCAAACCGTGCGTAAAAAGAGTTCAGGTCATCAGCTAAGGAGGAGCCGGCACTTCCGGTTGAGGGGGTGCTGGACCTGTAGCTAGTTATAGTCCGTAGCCCCTGCCAAAGGCGCCTGGTGTCCTGCTGCTCCATCTGTGACTCCATCTTGTCCCGGTACCTCTTTTTTGCATCCTTCACTGCCCTTCTCAGTCGGTAGGACTCTCCCTTGTAGTCGTCCATGTTGCCGGATGCCAGGCCGGAGTTGTAAGCAGCGGTGCGAGCATTCAAGGCCACGCGAATAGACCTGTCCACCCAGGGTTTTTGGTTCGGGAAGATACTGACCCTTACCGTGGGGATGATGGTATCGGCTATTGTGGCAATGAAGTCCGTAACCGCTTCCGCAAACTCATTTACGTCTCTGGAACTTGCTTGGAACATGTTCCAGTCGACTTCGCTCAGTGCATCTTGCAGCATGGCCTCTGAATGGTCAGCCCACCGCTTTACGTCCCTCGTCACTGTCGCTTCCCGTACTATCCGTTGTTTGTACTCCGGCAGCAGGAAAATGGCAGCGTGGTCAGATTTCCCAAAAGGAGGGAGAGAAACGGCCTTGTAGCCTTTCCTGAACGGCGTGTAGCAGTGGTCCAAAGTTCTTTCCCCCCTGGTGACACACGTGATGTGTTGGTAGAAGTTGGGCATGACCTTTTTTAGATTTCCCCTATTGAAGTCTCCAGCCACCAGCACAGCCGCATCAGGGTTCTTGTTTTGGTGTTGACACAACACATCGTGTAGGGTGGACAGTGCCACGTCGGTGTCCGCATGCGGTGGGATATAGACGGCTGTGATGATCACCGAGCTGAACTCCCGGGGTAGGTAGAATGGTCGGCATAGGATAGTTAGATGTTCCAGGTCCGGCGAGCAGGAACGAGAAAGCGTCTTAATATTCCCAGGATTACACCAGTTATTATTGGTCAAGAAGCAGACTCCTCCGCCCTCTCGTGACAATAGATAGAGCAAAATTGAAAATACATAGTGCAGAATGCATTTATCAGCATTGTAGCGCATTGTTGTGCATAAGTACCTGAGACAAAGGTCAATGTCGATAATGTGGTGGAAGGAATTGATTAATACCCTCACCGACGGAGGGACCCATCATAAGCCTGATAACGGAGGAATTTAAGTTATTCCTAAGTCTCGTGGTGCGCGCCTGCAAGCATATCCACCTGTTACCAGATCGGAGCTGGGGAAAGAAGAACTGATTGGGATTGGACAGGTCTTTGATTGCTTTGGGTGT
>NC_135995.1:7723739-7794655 GCF_053455715.1 Rhinoraja longicauda
CTTCTGAGGCAGAGAACGGGGTAGTGATTGTGGATGTTCAACCATCTTATAGAAACAATGGGTCACAGTTTAAGGATAAGGGGGAAGTCTTTTAGGACCGACCGAGATGAGAACGTTTTTTTTCACACAGAGAGTGGGAATCTGTGGAATTCTCTGCCACAGAAGTTAGTTGAGGCCAGTTCATTGGCTATATTTAAGAGGGAGTTAGTGGCTAAAGGGATCAGGGGGTATGGAGAGAAGGCAGGTACAGAATACTGAGTTGAACTCCTCCTGCATCTATTGCCTATCGTTTTTCTGACATCCCCCCCCCCCACACACACACACACACACACACACACACACACACACACACACACACACACACACACACACACACACACACACACACACACACACACACACACACACACACACACACACACACACACACACACACACACACACACACACACACACACACACACACACACACACACACACACACACACACACACACACACACACACACACACACACACACACACACACACACACACACACACAACTCACCGCGTCCAATGTAACAGGTGGACGAGGTGTACCAGTACTTTGCTTTGCACTTGTAGATCGTGTCCCACCGATTGACGAAGTCATCCAGCGACACGTTGACGGAGAAACGCCGGGTGCTGGACTTTTCCTGGTTTAGCCCACCCGGTCCGCTCCAGGTGAGGGTGGGGAACGGAAGTCCGCCGTTGTAGAAGCAGTCCAGAATGACTTGATCGCCCAAGTTGTAGGAATTGCAGGACAAGTAGGTCGTGTGTCTGGCCGAAGTATACGGCTTGGCTGCGAGAGAGAGATGGGGCCTGGGTTATTGATTGTGCCCGTAGCCAACATCTACACAATTATAACAGGGCTCCTCCTGCACCTATTGTCCATTCGGCCCTTCGAGCCAGCAACAACATTGCTATTGAGGGCGTGCAGCGTAGGTTTATTAGGGTAATTCCCGGAATGGCGGGACTATCATATGTTGAACGACTGGAGCGACTAGGCTTGTCTACACTGGAATTTAGAAGGATGAGATGAGATCTTATCGAAACGTATAAGATTATGAAGGGGTTGGACACGTTAGAGGCAGGAAACATATTCCCAATGTTGGGGGAGTCCAGAACCAGGGGCCACAGTTTAAGAATAAGGGGTAGGCCATTTAGAACGGAGACGAGGAAAAACTTTTTCAGTCAGAGAGTTGTGAATCTCTGCCTCAGAAGGCAGTGGAGGCCAATTCTCTGAATGCATTCAAGAGAGAGCTAGATAGAGCTCTTAAGGATAGCGGAGTCAGAGAGGTATGGGGAGAGGGCAGGAACGGGGTACTGATTGAGAATGATCAGCTATGATCACACGCCATTCATTGTGATCACGGCTGATCGTCCACAATCAGTAAGCCGTGCCTGCCTTCTCCCCATATCCCTTGATTCCACTAGCCCCTAGAGCTCTATCTAACTCTCTCTTAAGTCCATCCAGTGATTTGGCCTCCACTGCCCTCTGTGGCAGAGAATCCCACACATTCATAACTCTCTGGGTGAAAAAGTTCCTTCGCACCTCAGTTTTAAATGGCCTCCCCTTTATTCTAAGACTGTATGGCCCCTGGTTCCGGACTCGCCCAACATTGGGAACCTTTTTCCTGCTTCTAGCTTGTCCGGTCCTTTTGTAATTTTATACGTCTCTATTTGATCCCCCCTCTCATCCTTGTAAACTCCAGTGAATACAAGCCAAGTCTTTCCAATATTTCCTCATATGACAGTTCTGCCATCCCGGGGATTAACCTGTTGAACCTACGCTGCAGTGCCTCAATTACAAGGATGTCCTTCCTCAAATTATGGACCAAAATTATGAAATATATTTTTTTTCCGCGGGAAAAACCCAGTCCTTACGTGCAACAAGCGTGAGACACAGGGCTCCCATCAGTGTAAGGATTCCAGTCGCCATGGCCAGCGGTCTTCACAGACCAAGATACTTCACAGGTTCCTGTCCTCGCTTCCTCCCTTTAGAAGTTGTCGACTGAAGGACTGAACAGGTAACGAACCAACTGCAGTCCGAGTGCCCAGCCTGACTGTCTGTGTGTGTACGTGTAGGAACGAAGTGCAGATGCTGGTTAAACCGAGGAGGGACCTGCCCCTAACGTGTCCACTCCCCCCAACAGATGCATCCTCAATTGCGACAGGTATTTTGCCCAACTGCTTGCGAGATTTGTCATCGCGGGACTGTCGTAATCTAATTTCACAAAAGCATTGTGTAAATACAAGATGCCTGAAATACTTTAGGGTCTCGGCCGAAACTTTACCCATTCCCTCTCTCCTGAGATGCTGCCTGTCCCGCTGAGTTACTCCTGCATTTTGTGTCTATCTTCGATTTAAACCAGTTTAAAACTGCATTATTTCCTCACGTAGACACAAAGTGCTGGAGTAACTCAACGGGTCGGGCAGCATCTGTGTGGAGAACGTGGACAGGTACAAAGTGCTGGAGTAACTCAGCGGGTCGGGCAGCATCTGTGTGGAGAACGTGGACAGGTACAAAGTGCTGGAGTAACTCAGCGGGTCGGGCAGCATCTCTGTGGAGAAGGAATGGGTGACGTTTCGGGTCGTGGCCCTTTTTCACCCATTCCTTCTCTCCAGAGATGCTGCCCGACCCGATGAGTTACTCCAGCACTTTGTACCTGTCCACGTTCTCCACACAGATGCTGCCCGACCCGCTGAGTTACTCCAGCACTTTGTACCTATCCATGTTTCTCAGAGATGCTGCCTGACCCGCTGGGTTACTCCAGCACTTCGTGATTTATTTTGTCTAAAACAGCACCTGCAGTTCTGTGTTCTGCTTCACATTTCGTAATCCCCCCACCCCCACCATCGCAGCCCCCAAAATCCTCCCCTCCCCCCGGTTTTGCTCAGCACTTTAATTGCATTTCCCATTCGCAGGTGGGACTAATAATAATAATAATAATCACAATAATAATAATAATAATAATAATGTATTCCTTTATTTGTCCCACACCGGGGAAATTCGGAGTGTTAAAGCGTCAAAGTGGATAGCAAGGGACATTCATTATCAATAAAAATAGAGATAAGGGTAATTGTCATCATTTACTGTGTTATTCCTTTACTGTTACTGTTGACTGGTGTGTTGACTCGTCTGACAACAGACAACAGACAATAGACAATAGGTGCAGGCTGAGGCCATTCAGTCCTTCGAGCCTGTACGCACCGCCATTCAATGTGATCATGGCTCATCATTCACAGTCAGTACCCCGTTCCTGCTTTCTCCCCATACCCCCTGCCTCCGCTATCCTTAAGAGCCATATCTAGCTCTCTCGTGAATGCATTCAGAGAATTGGCTTCCACTGCCTTCTGAGGCAGAGAATTCCACAGATTCACAACTCTCTGACTGAAAAGGTTTTTACTCATCTCAGTTCTAAATGGCCTACCCCTTATTCTTAAACTGTGGCCCCTTGTTCTGGACTCCCCCAATATTGGGAACATGTTTCCTGCCTCTAACGTGTCCAACCCCTTAATAATCGTATACGTTTCGAGAAGATCTCCTCTCATCCTTCTAAATTCCAGTATGTACAAGCCCAGTCGCTCCAGTCTTTCAACATATGATAGTCCCGCCATTCCGGAGCTGTGCTGGTGGCTGGAGATTTCAACAGGGGAAATCTCAAAAAGGTCATGCCCAACTTCTACCAACACATCACGTGAGTCACCAGGGGGGGAAAATACTTTGGACCACTGCTACACGCCGTCCAGGAAAGGCTACAAGGCCGTTTCTCTCCCCCCTTTTGGAAAATCTGATCATGCTGCCATTTTCCTGCTGCCGGAGTATAAACAACGGATAGAAGGGGAAGCGACAGTGACGAGGGACGTAAAGCGGTGGGCTGACCATTCAGAGGCCATGCTGCAGGATGCACTGGGCGATGTCGACTGGAATATGTTCCAAGAAAGTTCCAGAGACGTCAGTGAGTTTGCGGAAGCGGTTGCGGACTTCATTGCCACAATAGCCGATACCATCATCCCCACGATAAGGGTCAGTATCTTCCCTAACCAAAAACCCTGGCTGGACAGGTCTATTCGCGTGGCCTTGAATGCTCGCACCGCTGCTTACAACTCTGGCCTGGCATCCGGCAACATGGACGTCTACAAGGTAGAGTCCTACTGACTGCGAAGGGCAGTGAAGGATGTAAAAAGGAGGTACCGGGAGAAGATGGAGTCACAGATAGAGCAGCAGGAAACCAGACGCCTTTGGCAGGGGCTACGTACAATAACTAGCTACAGGTCCAGCACCCCCATAACCGGAAGTGCCGGCTCCTCCTTAGCTGATGATCTGAACTCTTTTTATGCACGGTTTGAGACGGGTAACACCACCAGCTCGCCGTCTACAAACAGCACCGAGGGGGCGCTGGCTAGCGAGGCTGGAGGGGGATCCACCGCCGGGGATGTGCACACATTCACAGTGTCCGAGCATGAGGTGAGGTGGGCTCTGACGCGTGTGAACACGAGGAAAGCTGGAGGCGCAGATGGTATATCTGGGCGGGTACTAAAGTCTTGTGCTACTCAGCTTGCTCCAGTGCTCACCACATTGTACCAGTGCCGCAGAATGCCTCTCCAGCGTGTTTAAATGACTACCGACCGGTGGCCCTCACCTCGGTTGTCATGAAATGCTTTGAGAGGCTAATCCAGAAGCACATCTGCGCCCTCCTTCCTCGCAACATGGACCCACTACAGTTCGCATACCGTCCGAACAGGTCCACGGATGATGCGGTCTCCCAGGTTCTACACACCGCTCTCTCTCATCTGGACAGCCAGGGGGCTATGTGAGGATGCTGTTCATTGACTTTAGTTCAGCATTCAACACAATAGTTCCCAGCAGACTGGTTGAGAAGCTGCTGGAACTGGGGCTTAGCACCCCTCTGTGTGCTTGGGTCCTGGATTTTCCAACCGCCAGGCCCCAAGTGGTCAAGATGGGGGAACACACATCTAGCTCCCTCACCCTGAACACAGGATCCCCCAGGGTTGCGTCCTTAGCCCCCTACTGTACTCCCTGTACACACATGACTGTGGGGCCAGGTTCAGCTCAAATTCCATCATCAAGTTTGCTGATGACACTGTGGTGGTGGGCCGGATCTCCAACAACAATGAGAAGGCCTACCCTACCGGGAGGAGGTGGCTGATCTGGCATTCTGGTGTCAGGACAATAGCCTCCTCTTGAATGTCACTAGAACGAAGGAGCTGATTGTGGACTTCGAAAGGGCTAAACATCCAACGACGTACACGCCACTGGAGATAAATGGGTCTACTGTGGATAGGGTGAGCGGTTTTAAATACTTGGGAGTCCGCATCACAGAGGATCTGACATGGGCAACGCACATTGCCGCACTGGTAGGTAAGGCAAAGCAGCGCCTTTACCACCTTAGACAACTGAGGAAATTCAGAGTGTCTCTGAGGATTCTTCATTGCTTTTACTCTGGGGCTGTAGAGAGCATCCTGTCCGGCTACATTAGAGTCTGGTTTGGGAACAGCTCTGCCCAGGACAGGATGGCCCTGCAGAGAGTAGTGCGTTCGGCTGGACTACACGCACCATGGGAACTACACTCGTCCCCCTGCAGGACCTATACATCAGGAGGTGCAGATCCAGAGCAAGCAAGATCACGAGGGACCCCTGCCACCCCAGTAACGGACTGTTCCAGATGCTACGATCAGGCAAACGCCTCCGCTGTCACGCTGTGAAAACGGAGAGGATGAGACGGAGTTTCTTCCCACAGGCCATCAGGACTGTCAACTTTTATAACTCCAGGGACTAAATTTTTGTCTACACTATTTATTTGTAGTACCTTATTAACTTTATTTATATGCTGTAACTGTAATTATTTTTTGTGCACAATCCGCAGGCATTGCCACTTTCATTTCACTGCACATCGTGTATGTGTATGTGACAAATAAATTTGACTTGACTTGACTTGGAAATTAACAATAGACAATAGACAATAGACAATAGGTGCAGGAGTAGGCCATTCAGCCCTTCGAGCCAGCACCGCCATTCAATGCGATCATGGCTGATCAATCTCAATCAGTACCCCGTTCCGGCCTTCTCCCCATACCCCCTCACTCCGCTATCCTTAAGAGCTCTATCCAGCTCTCTCTTGAAAGCATCCAACGAACTGGCCTCCACTGCCTTCTGAGGCAGAGAATTCCACACCTTCACCACTCTCTGACTGAAAAAGTTCTTCCTCATCTCCGTTCTAAATGGCCTACCCCTTATCCTTAAACTGTGGCCCCTTGTTCTGGACTCCCCCAACATTGGGAACATCTTTCCTGCCTCTAATGTGTCCAATCCCCTAATTATCTTATATGTTTCAATAAGATCCCCCCTCATCCTTCTAAATTCCAGTGCATACAAGCCCAATCGCTCCAGCCTTTCAAAATACGACAGTCCCGCCATTCCTGCACACAGTACTCCAGGTGCAAAACTGCACACAGTACTCCAGGTGCGGTCTCACCAGGGCACAGTACAACTGTAGAAGGACCTCTTTGCTCCTATACTCAACTCCTCTTGTTACGAAGGCCAACATTCCATTGGCTTTCTTCACTGCCTGCTGTACCTGCATGCTTCCTTTCATTGACTGATGCACTAGGACACCCAGATTTCGTTGAACTCCCCCTCCTCCTAACTTGACACCATTCAGATAATAATCTGCCTTTCTATTCTTACTTCCAAAGTGAATAACCTCACACTTATCTACATTAAACTGCATCTGCCATGTATCCGCCCACTCACACAACCTGTCCAAGTCACCCTGCAGCCTTATTGCATCTTCCTCACAATTCACACTACCCCCCAGCTTAGTATCTGTAGATCATTGCATGTTCCTTTAACATAATGACCTCACCACTACTAACCACTCCCCATTGTCTCTTGTATAATTGTAGCTTCCCCACCTCCAGCTCGCTCTCTAGTTCCAGTGATGACCACGGACAGCTAGGGCATAACTTGTGTAGTGAAATTAATAAACAATATCCAGTAAAAGACTCTGTGTGCAAAGGACGTCTCTTTACATGGTGTCAGAGCGGTAGACTTGCGTCTCCTGTTTATCGGGTTTTTATTTTTAGCATTTGTTCGTCCCAGTTGTGTCCCATCCTTTCACTTTGCCATGGCTCCCTCGTGTCGTCGTCCGGACACGCTTGTTTTTGATGAGGACATAGTGCACCGCTGGACTGTCTTCCAGCGGGACTACGAGCACTATATAGCGATTGCCCATCCTGATGCAACTGCTGCGATAAAAGCTCACCTGCTCCTCAACCTGGCTGGTCCGGAGGCAATGGAACGCTATGCGTCGTTCGAATTCGTCCCTCCGGAGGACCGCAACGACCCGGTATGTCTCATGGCTAAGTTCACTGCCCTGTGCGATATACCCACCAATAACATTATCGAACGTTTCAACTTTTTCTCGCGGCGTCAGACTCCAGGGGAGCACGTTGACGCCTTCATTGCATCTTTAAGACATATGGCTCGGCGGTGCCGCCTTCAAACGATTACACCCGACGAGATGATCAGGGACGTCCTGGTCAACGGTCTCCTAAACTCTAAGCTGCGGGATGAGCTCCTGATGAAGCCTGACCTGTCGCTAAAGGACGCCATACATGCCGCACGCATGGCCTCTGCTGTTGGCTCAGTATCTCGGCCGGCGCCCCAGGACATAAATTTCACCGGCCGCCGGCGATTGAATGACCCGCAGACCAGGGTCACCCCCTCCGCGCCCACTATGGTCACCCCTCGCAGATGCCCAAACTGCAACTTCTCGTCACACAGGTATAACGTTTGCCCAGCGCAGGGCAAAACTTGTAATTCCTGCGGGAGGCAGAACCATTTTTCTGCAGCTTGTCGTTCTCGTGGGAGACCTGTCCCTGCTCCTAGAGGGAGTCTAAACAACCTTGCGACCGATGATAGCGCAACCGGTTCCCGGTACCAACATGAGGAACTCCATGGCTCAGATACGACTTCCTCCCATGGAGACTCTATGCTGTTTTCGCTTTTGGGTGCACCTGCATTGATAACGGATCCATCCGTGCATGTTACAGTCAATGGACACTCCTTCCCTGCCAAGGTCGATACTGGGGCTTTTGCAAATGTTATGTCTGTGGGCCTCTTCGAGCAGATAAGCTCGGGGGAGAGGGTTACTCCTGACAACTCCCGCCTCCATGCCTATGGGGGAGGCGTTCTGATTGCCGTGGGAAAGGCAACGGTTATCTGTACTGTTCTGGAGACCTCTCGGCCCCTCACGTTCCTCCTGCTAGCATCTGACAACGTCACCCTGCTGGGCGCCCGTGCATGCCAGGACTTTGGTTTGGTCTCATTCCACCGCGACATCCACCTGGTGCAGGCCCCCATGGACCCCCTGATCGAGTACCCTGACCGATTTGATGACGTCCTGGGGAAGCTGCCCTGTGCCTACAAGATCGTTGTGGACCCGGGGGTCGACCCAGTGGTCAGACCGGCCCACCGTGTGTCTTTTGCCATGAAGGGCCGCGTGGAGTCCACACTACGTGGCATGGTGGACATGGGCATCCTCAAGGAGGTGAGTGCCCCCACCCAGTGGGTCTCCACCATGGTGGTCGCTGCCAAGAAGGATGCGAGCGAGATCAGGATCTGCATCAACCCCAAGGACCTGAACCTGGCTATTAAACGCCCGCACTACCCCATGCGGACGGTGGAGGACGTCGCGGCACAGGTCGGTCCAGCCACAGTTTTCTCGGTCCTGGATGCCAAGAGCTCCTTTTGGCAGATCCCGCTGGATGCACGTTCCTCCTTCCTGACCACCTTCAGCACACCGTTCGGCAGGTTCCGTTTCCTCCGCATGCCTTTTGGGATCAACTCGGCAAGCGAGGTTTTTCAGCGTACGATGGAGCAGCTGTTTGCTGGGTTGCCGTGCGCCATCATTGTGGATGACATCCTGGTGTACGGGAGGGACGTCGCTGAGCATGACCGACACCTCCGCCAAGTCCTGGACAAGGCTCGTGAGATCAATCTCAAGCTTAATCGAAGGAAGTGTCGGTTCCGCGTTGAGGAAGTCACCTACGTCGGCCACGTTTTCACGGCGGGGGGCCTGAAGCCAGACCCCGAGAAGACGGCGGCGATCACCGAAATGCCCGCTCCCACTGACGTGCCCGGCCTGCAGCGCTTCCTGGGCATGGTCAACTACTTGGGTAAGTTCATACCCGACCTCAGCGAACTGAGTGCCCCCCTGAGGGAGCTGACCAAGAAGGACAATGCCTGGGTCTGGCTCCCGCACCACCAATCGGCCTTCGTGGCCCTGAGGTCCAGACTCGCACGGACCCCCACTTTGCAGTTCTTCGACCTGAACAGGCCAATCGTCCTCACCTGCGATGCATCTCGGTTCGGCCTTGGTGCTGCCTGCCTGCAGCTCTACGACGACCGACAGCTGCCCGTCTCCTATGCCTCTCGCACAATGACCCCTGCTGAACAGCGCTACGCCCAAATTGAAAAGGAGCTCCTTGCCGTGGTGTTCGCGTGCTCCAAATTCAGAGACTACGTTCTGGGAAAAACTTTCACCATCGAAACTGACCACCAGCCGCTGGTCTCTATTTTAAACAAGCCCATCCACGCAGCCTCGTCCCGCTTGCAGCGAATGATGCTGCAGCTGCAGCGTTTTACATTCGAAATCGTGTACCGCAAAGGCAAGGAGATGTTCGTGGCAGACACTTTGTCCCGTGCCCCACTACCTTCCATTTCCCTCCATCCGTACGAATCGGCTGACCTGATGGTGTTGAACGTCAACATCGTTCCATCTTGGCAGATGCAGTCCCTGGTCACACACACTGCCGCTGATCCGAACCTTCAACAGCTTGAGGGCGTCATCCGCCGTGGCTGGCCTGAACGACGGTCTTCCCTGCCGGCTGGTGCCGTGCCCTACTTCCTGGTTCGGGATGAACTGGTGCTGCACGCGGGCGTGGTGGTGAAGGGTCACAAGGTTGTGGTGCCGGCTGCGCTGCGAGATCACTACTTCCAGACTGCCCACAACGGACACCCAGGGGTGGAGGCCACGTTATCCCAGGCCCAAGCACAGTTTTACTGGCCTGGCATGGTCAAGGACATCCGGGACAGGGTCTCCGCCTGTGCTGCCTGCAACAGCCTATTACCTCATCAGCAGCGCCAGCCTCTCCTGCAGCAGCCGGCTCCCGAGTTGCCGTGGATGGCTGTTGCCGCCGATATTTTCGAGTGGCGTGGCAAACACTACCTGGTCCTGGTGGACTCCTACTCCAGCTGGTTCGAGGTGGACCTGCTGCCGTCCCTCACGTCTGCTGCCGTCATCGGGAAGCTTCGCCGCCACTTCTCTACCTTTGGTTCCCCGGCATCCCTCCAGTCCGACAACGGCAGCCAGTTTACCAGCGCGGAGTTTGCTGCTTTCGCCACCCGGTGGAACTTTCGCCACATCACCAGCAGCCCCGAGTACCCGCAAAGCAATGGACTTGCAGAGCGCGCTGTCCGCAGCGCTAAGGAACTGATGGAACGTTGCCGGCTTGACAGTTCGGACTTGTACCTTGCCCTCCTCAACCTCCGCAACATCTCCCGGGACCCCGCGCTCGGTTCCCCTGCCCAGCGCCTCATGTCCCGCACCACTAGACCCACTATCCCCGTCTCCCAGCAATCCCTGCAACCCAGGGCTCGGAGCCCTGCCGCTGTCAGGGAGCGCTTCACTGAAAAGCAGCTCATTCAGAAGCGCTCCTTTGACAAATCGTCCCGTCCCCTTCCACCTCTGTTCGCTGGCCAGGTTGTCCGGATGGAGTCCACCTCCGGTCACCACCGGCTGGCCGTGGTCGTCGGCAATGCTGACTCTCCACGGTCGTACCTGGTCAACTACGAGGGCACCGTGTACCGTCGTACCCGCCAGCACCTGATGCTGGTAAACGAGCCTGCACCGCCTCCCGCGGTCCCGTATTCACCTCCCGTCCAGTCCCCGGTGCCTGATGTGCCTCCTGCTCCGGTACATCCGCAGTCGCCCCAGCCCCCTTCCCCTCCCTCGCCTGCGCGTGTATCGCTTCCCAGTCCTCCTCCTTCCCCTGGTTCCCCAGCCTCTGTACCCACACCCGTCCATGCTGTTCCTTCGACCGGAGGGGATGGTGGGTTGCGCACCCGCTCTGGGAGAGTGGTCAGGCCGCCTGTCCGGTACGGTGTGTACGAGTAGTCTGTGTTGTGCTGCATTCTATCTGCTCCCTGCTTGTAGTTTGAGCCTAGCGCATGAGCCGTGGTCACTTTTGTTTCCAAGAGGAAGGATGTAGATCAGTGCATGTTCCTTTAACATAATGACCTCACCACTACTAACCACTCCCCATTGTCTCTTGTATAATTGTAGCTTCCCCACCTCCAGCTCGCTCTCTAGTTCCAGTGATGACCACGGACAGCTAGGGCATAACTTGTGTAGTGAAATTAATAAACAATATCCAGTAAAAGACTCTGTGTGCAAAGGACGTCTCTTTACAGTATCATCTGCAAATTTGCTAATGGTACTTTTAATCCCTTCGTCTAAGTCATTAATGTATATCGTAAATAGCTGGGGTCCCAGCACCGAACCTTGCGGTACCCCACTGGTCACTGCCTGCCATTCCGAAAGGGCCCCATTTATCCCCACTCTTTGCTTTCTGTCTGTCAACCAATTTTCTATCGATGTCAGTACCCTACCCCCAATACCATGTGCCCTAATTTTGCCCACTAATCTCCTATGTGGGACCTTGTCGAAGGCTTTCTGAAAGTCGAGGTACACCACATCCACTGACTCTCCCCTGTCAATTTTCCTAGTTACATCCTCAAAAAATTCCAGTAGATTTGTCAAGCATGATTTCCCCTTCGTAAATCCATGCTGACTCGGAATGATCCCGTTACTGCTATCCAAATGCTCAGCAATTTCGTCTTTTATAATTGACTCCAGCATCTTCCCCACTACTGATGTCAGACTAACTGGTCTATAATTACCCGTTTTCTCTCTCCCTCCTTTCTTAAAAAGTGGGATAACATTTGCTATCCTCCAATCCACAGGAACTGATCCTGAATCTATAGAACATTGAAAATGATCTCCAATGCTTCCACTATTTCTTGAGCCACCTCCTTAAGTACTCTGGGATGCAGACCATCAGGCCCTGGGGATTTATCAGCCTTCAGTCCCATCAGTCTACCCAAAACCATTTCCTGCGCTGCATTCCGTTGGCTTTCTTCCCTGCCTGCTGTACCTGCATGCTTCCTTTCAGTGACTGATGCACTAGGACACCCAGATGTCATTGTACGGCCCCTTTTCCTAAATTGACACCATTCAGATAATAATCTGCCTTCCTATTCTTACCACCAAAGTGGATAACCTCACACTTATCCACTTTAAACTGCATCTGCCATGCATCCGCCCACTCACACAACCTGTCCAAGTCACCTTGCAACCTCATAGCATCTTCCTCTCAGCTCACACTACCACCCAGCTTTGTATCATCTGCAAATTTACTAATGGTACTTTTAATCTCTTCATCCAAGTCACTGCTGGGAGCAGTGCTGGTTGTGCAGTCTCACAGCAGCGGGATGCAAGGAAGGACCTCCTATATTTCTCCTTCACGCACTTGGGGTGAAGGAGTCTCGGTCACTGACGGAGCTACTCAGTGCGGACAGTATCCTGCATGGGGTGGGAGTCGTTGCCCAGCAGCGATGTTATCTTTGCCATCACTCTCCTCTCTCCCACCACCTGCACTGAGTCGAGGGGGAAACCCAGTACAGAGCTGGCCTTCCGGACCAGCTTGTCGAGTCTCTTCCCCTCCGCCGCTGAGATGCTGCTGCTCCAGCAGACAACTCCATAGAAAATGGCCGATGCAATCACCGTGTTGTAGAAGGTCGTACACTCCAAAGGATCTGAGGCTCCTCAGCAGGTAAAATCTGGTATAGCTGGGCTATCTTATATAGCTCGACTAGGATAGCTGGGAGATGTTGCAATTTTGGTCTCCAAATTTGAGGTAGGACACTCTTGCTATTGAGGGCGTGCAGCGTAGGTTCACCAGGTTAATTCCCGGAATGGCGGGACTGTCATTCGTTTGTTCTATATCTTTGATGGTAAGAATAGGAAGGCAGATTATTTATCCTTCTGCAGTTGTAAAGGGCCCAAGTGAGACCGCACCTGGAGTACTGTGTGCAGTTTTGGTCTCCAATTTTGAGGAAGGATATTCTTGCTATTGAGGACGTGCAGTGTAGTTTCATCAGGTTAATCCCCGGAATGGCGGGACTGTCGTATGTTGAAAGACTGGAGCGACAAGGCTTGTATACACTGGAATTTAAAAGGATGAGAGCGGATCATATTGAAAGTGTGGGCAAGTTGGGACGAAGGACCTGTTTCCACGCTGTATCACTCAGGGACTCTGGGATATTAACTCCCCCTTCCAACCCCACACTGACCTTTCTGTCCTAAGCCTCCTCCGTCTTCCGAGTGAGGCTCTACGCAAATTGGAGGAACAGCACCTCATATTTCGGGTGGGCAGCTTACACCCCAGCGGTATGAACATTGATTTCTCTAACCTCAAGTAACCCTTACATCCCCCACTCTCTCTCTCCGTCTCTCCCCACCCAAATCGTTGTAGTAGCTTCGAAGTCGTCCTGTTGAGTCTAATTGTCTGTAACTTTTTTTCACCTAGCTCACAGCTAACAATATGTGTTTCCTTTATCCCATCGTTACATTTTTGGGTACCTTTCATTCCTTTGTTCTATATCTTTGGTGGTAAGATTAGGAAGGCAGATTATTATCTGAATGGTGTCAAGTTAAGAAAAGGGGACGTACAACGAGATCTGAGTGTCCTAGTGCATCAGTCACTGAAAGCAAGCATGCAGGTACAGCAGGCAGTGAAGAAAGCCAATGGCATGTTGCCCTTCATAACAAGAGGAGTTTAGTATGGGAGCAAAGAGGTCCTTCTGCAATTGTACAGGGCCCAAGTGAGACCGCAGCTGGAGTATTGTGTGCAGTTTTGGTCTCCTTGTTTGAGTTTAGGAGCAAGGAGGTCCTTCTGCAGTTGTACAGGGCCCAAGTGAGACCGCACCTGGAGTACTGTGTGCAGTTTTGGTCTCCAAATTTGAGGAAGGATATTGTTGCTATTGAGGGCGTGCAGCGTAGGTTCACCAGGTTAATTCCCGGAATGGCGGTAGTGTCATATGTTGAAAGACTGGAGCGGCTTGCTTGTATAGACTGGAATTTATAAGGATGAGAGGGGATCTTATTGAAACATACAAGATTATTAAGGGATTGGACACGTTAGAGGCAGAAAACATGTTCCGAAATGTTAGGCTGGTTTCAGAACCAAGGGCCACACAGTTTAAGAATAAGGAGTAGGCCATTTAGAACTGAGATGAGGATAACTTTTTCAGTCTGAGAGTTGTAAATCTGTGGAATTATCTGCCTCAGAGGGCAGTGGAGGCCAAATCTCTGGATGCTTTCAAGAGGGAGCTAGATAGAGCTCCTAAAGATAGCGGAATAAGGGGGTATGGGGAGAAGGCAGGAGCGGGGTACTGATTGAGAATGATCAGCCATGATCACATTGAATGGTGGTGCTGGCTCGAAGGGCCGAATGGCCTACTCCTGCACCTATTGTCTATTGTCTTATCTCTCTATTATTACCGTCTATATCTCTCGTTTCTCTCCCCCCTGACTCTCAGTTGACTAAATGAAGTTCAATAAATTACACATGTCGTCGATAAGGGCCCATTTTGAGTATTGTGTTCAGTTTCAGTCACCCGGTTCCGGTAAATAGCGTGGGGAAGTTACTCCAGCATTTTGTGTCCTGCCTGACCCGCTGAGTTCCTCCAGCACTTTGAGTCTTACGTGTTATGGTAAATATGTTGTTAATCTGGAAAGGGCGCAGGAGTTTTGGACTCCTAATTTGAGGAAGGACATCCTTGTAATTGAGGCAGTGCAGCGTAGATTCACGAGATTGATCCCTGGTGTTGGCGGGACTGTCGTATGAGGATAGACTGGAAAGACTTGTATTCACTGGGGTTTAGTAGGATGAGAGGGGGATCTTATAGAAACATTTAAAATTATAAAAGGACTGGACGAGCTAGATGCAGGAAAAAATGTTCCCAATGTTGGGCTAGTCCAGAACCAAGGGCCACAGTCTTAGAATAAAGGGGAGGCCATTTAAAACTGAGGTGAGAATGAACTTTTTCACCCAGAGAGTTGTGAATGTGTGGGATTCTCTGCCACAGAGAGTTAGATATAGCTTTAGGGGCTAGTGGAATCAAAGGATATGGGGAGAAGGCAGGCACGGGTTACTGATTGTGAACGATCAGCCATGATCACAATGAATGGCGGTGCTGGCTCGAAGGGCCGAATGGCCTCCTCCTGCATCTATTTTCTATCTTTCTATGTTTCTATGTTTCTAGAAGGTTGAGCAGGATGTTGCCAGGACTCGAGGGTCTGAGCTAAAGGGAGAGGTTGGGCAACCGAAGACTGTATTCCTTAGAGCGCAGGATGATGAGGAATAATCCTATAGAGGTGTATAAGACCATGAGGTGAATAGATAGGGTGAATGCTTAGTCTTTCCACAGAGTAGGGGAATCAAGAACCGGAGGACATTAGTTTAAGTTTAGAGGGGTAAGTTTTATTAGGTAGCCGAGGGGCAACATTTTCACACAGAGGTTGGTGGAAATAAAGGAGCTCCTACAGGAGGTAGTTGAGGCACGGACAAACCAACATTTATAAGACATTTGCACAGGTGCATGGATAGGACATGTTTATAGTGTTATAGAGTAATTGAATGATACAGTGAGAAAAAGAGGCCCCTCGGCCCAACTTGCCCACACCGGCCAACATGCATCATCTACACTAGTCCCACCTGCGCACACCGGCCAACATGTCCCATCTTCACTAGTCCCACCTACCCACACCGACCAACATGCCCCATCTACACTGACCAACATGCCCTATCTACACTAGTCCCACCAGCCCACACCGGACAATATGCCCCATGTACACTAGTTCCACCTGCCCACACCGACCAAAATGCCCCATCTACACGAGTCCCACCTGCCCACACCTGCCAACATGCTTCTTCTACACTAGTCCCACCTGCCAACACTGGCCAACATGCCCCATCTACACTAGTCCCACCTTACCCACACAGGCCAACATGCCCCATCTACACAAATCCCACCTGCCCACACCGATCAACATGCCCATCTACACTAGTCCCAACTTGCCCACACCGGCCAACATGCCGCATCTACACTAGTCCACACCTGCACACACCGACCAACAGGCCCCATCTACACTAGTCCCACCTGCTCGCGTTTGGCCCATATCCCTCCAATCTTGTCTTATCCTTGCACCTGTCTAACTGTTTCTTAAACGTAGGGATAGTCCCAGCCTCATCTCCTCCTCTGGCAGCTCGTTCCATACACCCACCACCATTTGTGTGAAAAAGTTACCACTCAGATCCCTATTAAATCTTTTCCACTTCACTGAACGAATGTCCTCTGGTCCTAGATTCCCCTACTCTGAGCAAGAGATTCTGTGCATCTAGGTTTAGAGGGATATGGGCCAAACGCGGGCAGTGTTGGACGAGTGTAGACGTTGGTTGGCGTGGGTAAGTTGGGCCCCTTTTACATGCTGCGTGAATCTCTGACTTAATTCCGAGTGGCAAAATTGCACAACCTGTAGCAGGATTGACAACTGGCAACTACATGCAATTTCCTGTTTTAAAAGGGGAAGCACTATTTGTGGAGCAGAAACACAACATCTTTTTAAATGTAAAATGCATGAAACATTAATCACAGATTGGCCCAGACTCCTCTGTCGAACTAACAATTCCGCAAAGTTTTACCGGAATAACCTGTCAACCGAACCACAAACCCGAATGGAGATTTATAAGCGTGGGCAAGAAAGGGAAATGTAAGTTTATATCCCTTTGTACAATGTGTGTGCTTTATTGAGCGATATTTATTTATTGTATGTGAAGTACTTCTGTATTTTGAAGTTAGTTTGATTTATATCGATTTTTTTCAATGCCATATACATTGATATCAGAGATAGGGTAATAGTCATGTCACAAGGCGTAGGAGTAGCATTAGGCCATTCGGCCCATCAAGTCTAGGCTAGGCTTGCACACACTGGAATTTAGGAAAACGAAAAAGGAGAAATTGTAGGTCATTCAGCTCTTCGAGCCAGCAACCACCATTCAATGTGATCATGGCTGATCATCCACAATCAGTAACCCCGTTACTGCTTTCTCCCCATACCCCTTGATTCCTTTAGCTCTGAGAGCTAAATCTAACTCTCTCTTGAAAACATCCAGTGAATAGAGAGCGTGCAGCGTAGGTTTACTAGGTTAATTCCCCGAATGGCGGGACTGTCATATGTTGAAAGACTGGAGCGATTAGGCTTGTATACACTGGAATTTAGAAGGATGAGAGGAGATCTTATCGAAACGTATAAGATTATTAAGGGGTTGGACACGATAGAAGCAGGAAACATTTTCCCAATGTTGGGGGAGTCGAAAACCAGGGGCCACAGTTTAAGAATAAGGGGTAGGCCATTTAGAACGGAGATGAGGAAAAACATTTTCAGAGAGTTGTAAGTGAAGGCAATGGAGGCCAATTCTACCCCTTATTCTTAAACTGTGGCCCCTTGTTCTGGACTCCCCCAACATTGGGAACATGTTTCCTGCCTCTAACGTGTCCAACCCCTTAATAATCTTATACGTTTCGATAAGATCTCCTCTCATCCTTCTAAATTCCAGTGTATACAAGCCTAATCACTCCAGTCTTTCAACATATGACCGTCCCGCCATTCGGGGAATTACCCTAGTAAACCTACGCTGCGCGCCCTCAATAGCAAGAATATCCTTCCTCAAATTTGGAGTACACATTGCACACAGTACTCCAGGTGCGGTCTTATTAGGGCCCTGTACAACTGCAGAAGGACCTCTTTGCTCCTATACTCAACTCCTCTTGTTATACTCAACTCCTCTGCCTAGGCAAAGGTCCATCCAAAATTCGCGCAAACAAAATTACCGTACGATTTATATAATTACGCGGAAGAACTGGAAGAGATCTACGACGCCCTTACCAGGCACAGCAAAGATTCCAAGCACCAGGTAACAGACGATGTAGACTTGTCCACCAACCGGGTCGTGCATCGTCGCCCCAAGCGGAACTTCTCAACGACAAGTATCCGAGACGAAGTTAAGCGGCGTTTAAATGAACGTTGCGATTTCCCAATGGGAACACCGTTTACCTTAAATGTTGGATGGCGAGAAATCACCTGACAACACCTTCGGAGGCAGGTGTTGTCGTTCTAATTTTACACTAAACGGTAAACAATTGGGGTGGTAGAGTCAACGGCACGGAAACAGGCCCTTTGTCCCAACTTGCTCGCACCGACCAACATGCCCCATCTACACTAGTCCCACCTGCCCACACCGACCAACATGCCCCATCTACACGCGTCCCACCTCCCCACACCGACCAACATGCCCCATCTACACTAGTCCCACCTGCCCACACCGACCAACATGTCCCATCTACACTAGTCCCACCTGCCCACACCGACCAACATGCCCCATCTACACTAGTCCCACCTACCCACACCGACCAACATGCCCCATCTACACTAGTCCCACCTGCCCACACCGACCAACGCCCCATCTACACTAATCCCACCTACCCACACCGAGCAACATGCCCCGTCTACACTATTCCCACCCGCCCACACCGACCAACATGCCCCAACTACACGAGTCCGACCTGCCCGCGTTTGGCCCATCGATATACTAAATCTCTCGTTTGTTTGTTTGTTTGTTCCTGAACTACAGCCAAAACGGTACACGACAGTGCGACAATTTTAGGCCCACCTTACTCACCGTCGTCCCTTTGGTGCTAATGGAAGAATTTTAATTGAAATCGCTGTTATATATTTTAAAGCTATTCACATTTTAAAGTTTAAATCTATCTCCTAGGGAGGAAGTGGGATTGAGGGTGGGGTGTTTGAGGGAGGGGGCGGAGGGGGTATAAGGGGATGCTAATGGAAGAAGTTTCATTGAAAGCTATTCCCATTTTAAAGTTTAAATCTATCTCCTAGGGACGGAGTTGGAGGGAGGGTTGGAGGAAGGGGGAGGAGGGAGGATAAGGGGATTGAGGGGGGCAGAGTGGAGGGGGAAGGGGGAGTGGAAGGGGAGAGGGGAAGAGGAGGGATGGGGGAGTGGAGGAGAGGGGGGAGAGGTGCTATTGGAAGGTTTAATTGAAATCGGTGTAATATTTTTAACGCTATTCACATTTTTAAGTTTAAATCTATCTCCTAGGGAGGGAGGGGGAGGAGGAGGAGGGAGGTGGAGGAGTAGAGGGAGGGAGGCTGGAGGGAGGGAGGGGGAGGAGGGAAGATAAGGAGGGTTTAGGGGTATGGAGTGGGGGGGAG
Source organism: Rhinoraja longicauda (assembly GCF_053455715.1). Taxonomy (NCBI): domain Eukaryota; kingdom Metazoa; phylum Chordata; class Chondrichthyes; order Rajiformes; family Arhynchobatidae; genus Rhinoraja; species Rhinoraja longicauda. Next base: position 7,743,202 of record NC_135995.1, read on the forward strand.
GGGGGGAAGGGGCGGGAGAGGGGAGGGAGGGGAGGGAGGGAAGGGAGGGGGAGGGGAGGAGGAGGGAGGGGAGGGAGGGGGTGAGGGGCGGAGGGGGGTAGGGGTAGAGGGGGGGAGGAGAGGGTGCTGCACCATTGCAGGTGAGGTTTGGGCCGAATGGGTCCACTTTGTCTAATATCCCTCCTAAACTCTCACATTCATGTACCTGTCCGCGTTTCTTTTGAACGCTACGAAAACCTCTGCCTCAACTACATCCTCCTGCAGCTCGTTTCATCCACCCACCTGCGTGGAAAAGTTACCCCTCGGATTCCGATTAAATTGTTCCCATCTTAGCATCAACCTATGTCCTCTGGTTCTTGATTCTCCTATTTTGCGTAAAATACTCTAGGCATCCCCCCTATCTAATCCCCTCGTGGCCCCTTGTTCTGGAATCCCCCAACATTGGGAACATGTTTCCTGCCTCTAACGTGTCCAACCCCTTAATAATCTTATACGTTTCGATAAGATCTCCTCTCATCCCTCTAAATTCCAGTGTATACAAGCCTAGTCGCTCCAGTCTTTCAACATATGACAGTCCCGCCATTCCGGGAATTAACCTAGTGAACCTACGCTGCACGCCCTCTATAGCAAGAATATCCTTCCTCAAATTTGGAGACCTAAACTGCACACAGTACTCCAGGTGAGGTCTCACTAGGGCCCTGTACAACTGCAGAAGAACCTCTTTGACAATAGACAATAGACAATAGGTGCAGGAGTAGGCCATTCAGCCCTTCGAGCCAGCACCGCCATTCAATGCGATCATGGCTGATCACTCTCAATCAGTACCCCGTTCCTGCCTTCTCCCCATACCCCCTCACTCCGCTATCCTTAAGAGCTCTATCCAGCTCTCTCTTGAAAGCATCCAACTAACTGGCCTCTACTGCCTTCTGAGGCAGAGAATTCCACACCTTCACCACTCTCTGACTGAACAATTTCTTCCTCATCTCCGTTCTAAATGGCCTACCCCTTATTCTTAAACTGTGGCCCCTTGTTCTGGACTCCCCCAACTTTGGGAACATGTTTCCTGCCTCTACTGTGTCCAATCCCCCAATTATCTTATATGGTTCAATAAGATCCCCCCTCATCCTTCTAAATTCCAGTCAATATACTCAACTCCTCTTATTATGAAGGCCAACATTCCATTGGCTTTCTTCACTGCCTGCTGCACCTGCATGCTTCCTTTCAGTGACTGATGCACTAGGACACCCAGATCTCGTTGTACGTCCGCTTTTCCTAACTTGACACCATTCAGATAATACTCTGCCTTCCTACTCTTACCACCAAAGTGGATAACCTCACACTTATCCACATTAAACTGCATCTGCCATGCATCCGCCCACTCACACAACCTGTCCAAGTCACCGCGCAACCTCATAGCATCTTCCTCACAGCTCACACTGCCACCCAGCTTTGTATCATCTGCAAATTTACTAATGGTACTTTTAATAGCTTCATCCAAGTCACTGCTGGGAGCAGTGCTGGTTGTGTAGTCTCACAGCCCTGATGGCACTGCCCTGAGCTGGTTCACTTCGTACCTCAAAGATAGGAGTTTCGCCATGCTTCAGCTAGCCTCTCCTGCGGAGTTCCACAAGGCTCCATCCTAGGCCACATTCTCTTCTCTCTATACATGCTCCCCCTTGGCCAAATCATTCAAAGGCACGGCATTTCTTTCCACTGCTATGCAGATGACACTCAGCTTTACCTCCCCCTGAAACCCAACAACCAGTCAAATTTAAACAGCCTCTTACACTGCCTTGAGGACATAAAATGTTGGATGGCACAGAACTTCCTCCAATTAAATGAGAGCAAGTCTGAGGTCATCCTATTCGGCCCCCCGACTCCATGAAATTGATAACAGGCAGTCTTGGAAGCCTATCCTGCCTAGTCAAACCGCATGTCAAAAACCTCGGCATGATATTTGACTCTGCATTAAAATTTGATAGGCAAGTCAACGCTGTGGTAAAAGCCAGCTTCTTCCAACTTCGAACCATAGCTAAAATCAAACCTTTCCTCCAATTCGACGACACAGAAAAAATCATTCACGTTTTCATTTCCTCCCGCCTAGACTACTGCAACTCCCTATACACTGGGATCAGCCAATCTTCCCTGTCCCGCCTGCAACTGGTCCAAAACGCCGCAGCGATACTCCTGACGGGTACCCGTAAAAGGGACCACATCACCCCGATTCTGGCCTCTCTCCACTGGCTCCCTGTACGGTACAGAATCAACTTCAAGCTCCTCCTATTCACGTATAAAGCCCTAAATGGACATTCCCCCCCTACATCAAAAATCTTCTAACCCACCTCTCTAACTCCAGGTCCCTCAGGTCGGCCGACTTGTGGCTACTCACTATCCCGCGGTCTAGGCTTAAGCTCAGGGGTGACCGCGCTTTTGCGGTTGCAGTTCCTAGACTGTGGAACAGCATCCCTCTCCCCATCAGAACTGCCCCCTCCATCGACTCCTTTAAGTCCAGGCTCAAAACCTATTTCTACTCCCTAGCGTTTGAGGCTCATTGAGGAGGCGCTGTGAACTGTTTGCGTGCAACTGTATGTTTCATTTTTTCCCCTTAGTACCTAATCAGATATACAGCACTTTGGTCAACGTGGGTTGTTTTTAAATGTGCTATACACATAAAATTGACTTGACTTGACTTGACTTGACAGCAGCGGGATGCAAGGAAGGACCTCCTATATTTCTCCTTCACGCACTTGGGGTGAAGGAGTCTCGGTCACTGACTGAGCTAGTCAGTGCAGACAGTGTCCTGCATGGGGTGGGAGTCGTTGCCCAGCAGCGATGTTATCTTTGCCATCACTCTCCTCTCTCCCACCACCTGCACTGAGTCGAGGGGGCAACCCAGGACAGAGCTGGCCTTCCTGACCAGCTTGTCGAGTCTCTTCCCTTCTGCTGCTGAGATGCTGCTGCTCCAGCAGACAACTCCATAGAAAATGGCCGATGCAATCACCGTGTTGTAGAAGGTCGTACACTCCAAAGGACCTGAGTCTCCTCAGCAGGTAAAGTCTGGTATAGCTGGGCTATCTGATATAGCTGGACTAGGATAGCTGGGACGTTGCAGTTTTGGTCTCCAAATTTGAGGTAGGATACTCTTGCTATTGAGGGCATGCAGCGTAGTTTCACCAGGTTAATTCGTGGAAAAGCGGGACTGTCATTCGTTTGTTCTATATCTTTGATGGTAAGAATAGGAAGGCAGATTATTATCTGAATGGTGTCATTCTGATAATTATTCTTCTGCAGTTGTACAGGGCCCAAGTGAGACCGCACCTGGAGTACTGTGTGCAGTTTTGGTCTCCAAGTTTGAGGGAGGATATTCTTGCTATTGAGGGCGTGCAGCGTAGGTTCATCAGGTTAATCCCCGGAATGGCGGGACTGTCGTATGTTGAAAGACTGGAGCGACAAGGCTTGTATAGACTGGAATTTAAAAGGATGAGAGCGGATCATATTGAAAGTGTGGGCAAGTTGGGACGAAGGACCTGTTTCCACGCTGTATCACTCAGGGACTCTGGGATATTAACTCCCCCTGCCATTCCCACACTGACCTTTCTGTCCGAAGCCTCCTCCGTCTTCCGAGTGAGGCTCTTCGCAAATTGGAGGAACTGCAGCTCATATTTCGCGTGGGCAGCTTACACCCCAGCGGTATGAACATTGATTTCTCTAACCTCAAATAACCCTTGCATCCCCCACTCTCTCTCTCCGTTTCTCCCCACCCAAATCGTTGTAGTAGCCTCGACGTCCTCCTGTTGAGTCTAATTGTCTGTACCTTTTTTCACCTAGCTCACAGCTATTAATATGTGTTTCCTTTATCCCATCGTTACCTTTCTGGGTACATAGAAACATAGAAACATAGAAAGTAGGTGGAGAAGTAGGCCATTCGGCCCCTAGAAACTGCACCGCCACTCAATATGATCATGGCTGATCATCCAGCTCAGTAACCTGTACCTGCCTTTTCTCCATATCCCCTGATAACTTTAGCCACAAGGGCCACATCTAACTCCCTCTTAAATATAGCCAATGAACCGGCCTCAACTAACTTCTGTGGCAGAGAATTCCACAGACTCACCACTCTCTGTGTGAAGAAATGTTTTCTCATCTCTGTCCTAAAAGACTTCCCCCTAATCCTTAAGCTGTGACTCCTGGTTCTGGACTTCCCCAACATCGGGAACAAACTTCCCGCATCTAGCCTCTCCAACCCCTTAAGAATTTTATATGATTCAATAAGATCCCCCCTCAGCCTTCTAAATTCCAGCGAGCATGAGCCTAGTCTATCCAGTCTTTCCTCATATGAAAGTCCTGCCATCCCAGTGATCAATCTGGTGAACCTTTCATTCGTTTGTTCTATATCTTTGGTGGTAAGAACAGGAAGGCAGATTATTATCTGAATGGTGTCAAGTTAGGAACAGGGGACGTACAACGAGATCTGGGTGTCCTAGTGCATCAGTCACTGAAAGCAAGCATGCAGGTACAGCAGGCAGTGAAGAAAGCCAATGGAATGTTGGCCTTCATAACAAGAGGAGTTGAGTATAGAGCAAAGAGGTCCTTCTGCAATTGTACAGGGTCCAAGTGAGACCGCAACTGGAGTACTGTGTGCAGTTTTGGTCTCCAAATTTGAGGAAGGATATTCTTGCTATTGAGGGCGTGCAGCGTAGGTTTACTAGGTTAATTCCCGGAATGGCGGGACTGTCATATGTTGAAAGACTGGAGCGACTAGGCTTGTTTACACTGGAATTTGGAAGGATGAGAGGGGATCTTATTGAAAGTGTGGGCAAGTTGGGACGAAGGACCTGTTTCCACGCTGTATCACTCTGGGACTCTGGGATATTAACTCCCCCTCCCATTCCCACACTGACCTTTCTGTCCTAAGCCTCCTCCGTCTTCCGAGTGAGGCTCTACGCAAATTGGAGGAAAAGCTCCTCATATTTCGCGTGGGCAGCTTACACCCCAGCGGTATGAACATTAATTTCTCTAACCTCAAGTAACCCTTGCATCCCCCACTCTCTCTCTCCGTCTCTCCCCCACCCAAATCTTTGTAGTAGCCTCGACGTCCTCCTGTTGAGTCTAATTGTCTGTTGTGTTTCCTTTATGCCATCGTTACTTTTTTGGGTATATAGACGCATAGAAACATAGAAAATAGGTGCAGGAGTAGGTCATTCGGCCCCTAGAAACTGCACCACCATTCAATATGATCATGACTAATCATCCAGCTCAGTAACCTGTACCTGCCTTCTCTCCATACCCCCTGATCCCTTTAGCAACAAGGGCCACATCTAACTCCCTCTTAAATATTGCCAATGAACTGGCCACAACTACCTTCTCTGACAGAGAATTCCACAGACTCACCACTCTCTGTGTGAAGAAATGTTTTCTCATCTCGGTCCTAAAAGACTTCCCCCTTATCCTTAAGCTGTGACCTCTGGTTCTGGACTTCCCCAACATCGGGAACAATCTTCCCGCATCTAGCCACTCCAATCCCTTAAGAATTTTATATGTTTCAATAAGATCCCCCCTCAGTCTTGTAAATTCCAGCGAGTATAAGTCGAGTCTATCCAATCTTTCTTCATATGAAAGTCCTGTCATCCAAGGGATCAATCTGTTGAACCTTTCATTCGTTTATTCTATATCTTTGGTGGTATGAATAGGAAGGCAGATTATTATCTGAATGGTGTCAAGTTAGGAAAATGGGACGCACAACGTGATCTTGGTGTCCTAGTGCATCAGTCACTGAAAGGAAGCATGCAGGTACAGCAGGCAGTGAAGAAAGCCAATGGCATGTTGGCCTTCATAACAAGAGGACTTTAGTAGGGGAGCAAAGAGGTCCCTCTGCAATTGTACAGGGCCCAAGTGAGACCGCACTTGGAGTATTGTGTGCAGTATTGGTCCCCTTGTTTGAGTTTAGGTGCAAGGAGGTCCTTCTGCATTTGTACAGGGCCCAAGTGAGAACGCACCTGGAGTACTGTGTGCAGTTTTGGTCCAAATTTGAGGAAGGATATTGTTGCTATTGAAGGCGTGCAGCGTAGGTTCACCAGGTTAATTCCCGGAATTGCGGGACTGTCATATGTTGAAAGACTGGAGCTGCTAGGATTGTATAGACTGGAATTTATAAGGATGAGAGGGGATCTTATTGAAACTTACAAGATTATTATGGGATTGGACACGATAGAGGCAGGAAACATGTTCCCAAATGTTAGGGGAAGTCCAGAACCAGGGGCCACACAATTTAAGAATAAGGGGTAGGCCATTTAGAACGGAGATGAGGATTTTTTTTTCAGTCAGAGAGTAGTAAATCTGTGGAATTCTCTGCTTCAGAAGGCAGTGGAGGCCAATTCTCTGGATGCTTTCAAGAGAGAGCTAGATACAGCTCTTAAGTATAGCTGAGTCAGGGGTTATGGGGAGAAGGCAGGAACGGGGTACTGATTGGGAATGATCAGCCATAATCACATTGAATGGTGGTGCTGGCTCGAAGGGCCGAATGACCTACCCCTGCACCTATTATCTATTGTCTTATCTCTCTATAATCACCGTCTATATCTCTCGTTTCTCTCCCCCCTGACTCTCAGCTGACTAAATGAAGTTCAATAAATTACACACGTCGTCGATAAGGGCCCATTTTGAGTATTGTGTTCAGTTTCAGTCACCCTGTTACGGTAAATAGCGCATGAAAGTTTCTCCAGCATTCTGATTCCTGGATGACCCGCTGAGTTACTCCACCACTTTATGTCACCCATTCCTTCTCTCCAAAGATGCTGCCTGACCCGCTGAGTTACTCCAGAACTTTTTGTCTTACCTGTTATGGTAAATATGTTGTTAAGCTGGAAAGGGCGTAATAGTTTTGGTCTCCTAATTTGAGGAAGGACATCCTTGTAATTGAGGCAGTGCAGCGCAGGTTCACGAGATTGATCCCTGGTGTTGGCGGGACTGTCGTATGAGGATAGATTGGAAAGACTGGGCTTGTATTCACTGGAGTTTAGAAGGATGAGAGGGGGATCTTATAGAAACATATAAAATTATAAAAGGACTGGACGAGTTAGATGCAGAAAAAATGATCCCAATGTTGGGTGAGTCCAGAACCAGGGGTCACACAGTCTCAGAACGAAGGGGATCCCATTTAAAACGGAGGTGAGAAGGAACTTTTTCACCCAGAGAGTTGTGAATGTGTGGGATTCTCTGCCACAGAGGGCAGTGGAGGCCGATTCACTGGATGGATTTAAGAGAGTGTTAGATAGAGCTTTAGGGGCTAGTGGAATCAAGGGACACGAGAAGAAGGCAGGCTCGGGTTAATGATTGTGGACGATCAGCCATGATCACAATGAATGGCGGTGCTGGCTCGAAGGGCCGAATGGCCTCCTCCTTCATCTATTTTCTATGTTTCTATGTTTCTATGTTTCTAGAAGGTTGAGCAGGATGTTGCCAGGACTCGAGGGTCTGGGCTAAAGGGAGAGGTTGGGCAGGCGAAGAATATATTCCTTGGAGCACAGGCGGATGAGGAATAATCCAACAGATGTGTATAAGACCATGAGGTGAATAGATAGGGTGAATGCCTAGTCTTTCCCCAGAGTAGGGGAATCAAGAACCGGAGGACATTAGTTTAAGTTGAGCGGGGTAAGTTTTTTTCTGTAGCTGAGGGGCAACATTTTCACACAGAGGGTGGTCGGTATAAAGGAGCTCCTACAGGAGGTAGTTGAGGCAGGGACAAACCAACATTTAAAAGACATTTGGACAGGTGCATGCATAGGAAATGTTTATAGAGTAAAAGAGTCATTGAGTGATACAGTGTGGAAACAGGCCCTTCGGCCCAACCTGCCCACACCGGCCAATATGCGCCTTCTACACTAGTACCACCTGCCCACACCGGCCAACATGCCCCATCTACACTAGTCCCACCTGCCCACACCAGCCAACATGCCCCATCAATACTAGTCCCACCTGCCCACACCGGACAACATGCCCCATCTACACTAGTCCCACCTGCGCACATCGGCCAACATGCCCCATCTACACTAGTCCCACCATGCCCACACCGGCCAATATGCCCCATCTACACTAGTCCCAACTGCCCACACCGGCCAACATGCCCCATCTACACTAGTCCCACCTGCCCACACCGGCCAACATTCCCCATCTACAGTAGTCCCACCTGCCCGCGTTTGGCCCATATCCCTCCAAACCTGCCCTATCCATGCACCTGTCTAACTGTTTCTTAAACGTAGGGATAGTCCCAGGCTCAACTACCTCCTCTGGGAGCTCGTTCCATACAGCCACCACCCTTTATGTGTAAAAGTTACCCCTCAGTTCCCTATTAAATCTATTCCACTTCACCTTGAACGAATGTCCTCTGGTCCTCGATTCCCCTACTCTGTGCATCTAGGTTTAGAGGGATCTGGGCCAAACGCAGGCAGTGTTGGACGAGTGTAGATGTTGGTTGGCGTGGGTAAGTTGGGCCCCTTTTACATGCTGCGTGACTCTCTGACTTAATTCCGAGTGGCAAAATTGCACAACCTATAGCAGGATTGACAACTGGCAACTACATGCAATTTCCTGTTTTAAAAGGGGAAGCACTATTTGTGGAGCAGAAACACAACATCTTTTTAAATGTAAAATGCGTGAAACATTAATCACAGATTGGCCCAGACTCCTCTGTCGAACTAACAGTTCCGGAAAGTTTTATCGGTATATCCTGTCAACCGAACCACAAACCCGAATGGAGATTTATGAGCGTGGGCAAGAAATGGAAATGTAAGTTTATATCCCTTTGTACAATGTGTGTGGTTTATTGCGCGTTTTTATTTATTGTATGTGAAGTACTTCTGTATTTTGAATTTAGTTTGATTTACATCGATATTTTTCAATGCCATATATTGATATCAGAGATAGGGTAATAGTCATGTCACAAGGCATAGGAGTAGCATGAGGTCATTCGGCCCATCAAGTCTAGGCTAGGCTTGCACACACTGGAATTTAGGAGAAGGAAAAGGGAGAACATGTAGGCCATCCAGCCCTTCGAGCCAGCACCTGCCATTCAATGTGATCATAGCTGATCATCCACAATCAGTAACCCCGTTCCTGCTTTCTCCCCATATCCCTTGATTCCTTTAGCTCTGAGAGCTAAATCTAACTCTCTCTTGAAAACATCCAGTGAATTGAGGGCGTGCAGCGTAGGTTTACTAGGTTAATTCCCGGAATGGCGGGACTGTCGTATGTTGAAAGACTGGAGCGGCTAGGCTTGTATACACTGGAATTTAGAAGGATGAGAGGGGATCTTATCGAAACATATAAGATTATTAAGGGGTTGGACACGTTAGAAGCAGGAAACATTTTCCCAATGTTGGGGGAGTCGAAAACCAGGGGCTACCGTTTAAGAATAAGGGGTAGCCCATTTAGAATGGAGATGAGGAAATACTTTTTCGGTCAGACAGTTGTAAATCTGTGGAATTCTCTGCCTCAGAAGGCAGTGGAGGCCAATTCTCTGAATGAATTCAAGAGACAGCTATATAGGGCTCTTAAGGATAGAGGAGTCAGGGGTATGGGGAGAAGGCAGAAACGGGGTACTGATTGAGAATGATCAGCCATGATCATATTAAATGGTGGAGCTGGCTCGAAGGGCCGACTGGCCTCCTCCTGCACCTATTGTATATTGTCTATTGTCTAAGTCTACTCCGCCATTCAATCACGGCTGATCAATCTCTCCCTCCTAACCCCATTTCCCTGCCTTCTCCCCATAACCTCTGACGCCTGTACTAATCAAGAATCTATCTATCTCTGCATGAACAAAATCCACTACAGCCATCTATGGAAATGAACTCCATAGATTCGCCACCATCTGGCTGAGGGGTGATCTTGTAGATGTGCACTAAGTCACGTGAGGCAAACGTCGGGTAGATGCATAGGGTCTCTTGCCCAGAGTAGGTGAGTCGAAGACCAGAGGACAAAGATTACGGCACCCGGGGGAAAGATTTAATATGAACCTGAGCGGTAATATATAAAAACAAAGGGTGGTGCGAATATGGAACGAGCTGCCAGGGGAGGTAGTTGAGGCTGGTAATATCATAATATTTAAGAGACATTTGGACAGGTACATGGATAGGAAAAGTTGAGAAGAATATGGGGCAAACGCGGGCAGGTGGGACTAGTGTCGATGGGGCATGTTGGTCGGTGTGCGCAGGTGGGACTAGTGTAGATGGGGCATGTTGGTCTGTGTGGGCAGGTGGGACTAGTGTAGATGGGGCATGTTGACCGGTGTGGGCAGGTGGGACTAGTGTAGATGGGGCATGTTGGTCGGTGTGCGCAGGTGGGACTAGTGCAGATGGGGCATGTTGTCCGGTGTGGGCAGGTGGGACTAGTGTAGATGGGGAATGTTGGCCGGTGTGGGCAGGTGGGACAAGTGTAGATGGGGTATGTTGACAGGTGTGGGCGGGTGGGACTAGTGTAGATGGGGCATGTTGTTCGGTGTGGGCAGGTTGGACTAGTGTAGATGGTTCATGCTGGTCGGTGTGGGCAAGTTGGGACTAGTGTAGGTGGGGCATGTTGGCCGGTGTGGGCAAGTTGGGACTAATGCAGATGGGGCATGTTGACCGGTGTGGGCAAGTTGGGACTAGTGTAGATGGGGCATGTTGGCCGGTGTGCGCAGGTGGGACTAGTGTAGTTTGGGCATGTTGGCCGGTGTGGGCCGAAGGGCCTGTTTTCACGCTGTGTGACTCTAAGATTCTTTAAGCGTTGAAAGTTATTGCAATTAACTGGGAACACAATTTGCATGTTTGTCGCCATCATTACAATAAAAACACAGACAATAGACAATAGACAGAAGAGAACAGGTGCAGGAGGAGGCCATTCGGCCCTTCGCGCCAGCACCGCAATTCACAGTAATCAAGGCTGATCATCCATAATCAGTACCCCGTTCCTGCCTTCTCCCCATATCCATTGACTCCGCTATCTTTAAGAGCTCTATCAAACTCTCTCTTGAAAGCATACAGAGAATTGGCCTCCACTGCCCTCCGATGTTGGAATCAGTAACGGGGAACAAACTGCTGGGGGAATTTCGGCGGGGCAGGCCGGATCTGTTGAGCGCATTTCCTTTCAATAATAACGCCAGACACACACGGAGTTCCTTGGTCAGATTAGTTTTGATTAAAACAGAAGCAGCTTGCTCAGGTGGTTTTTAATATTAGCAATTCTGTTACATAATGCCTCGCCGCAGGTTTCGGGAGAGTATTTTTTTTAGAGATACAGCGTGGAAACAGGCCCTTCGGCCCACCGGTGCATCGATCACTGAAAGGAAGCATGCAGGTACAGCAGGCGATGAAGAAAGCCAATGAAATGTTGGCCTTCATATCAAGAGGATTTGAGTATAGGAGCAAAGAGGTCCTTCTGCAGTTGAACAGGGCCCTAGTGAGACCGCACCTGGAGTACTGTGTGCAGTTTTGGTCTCCAAATTTGAGGAAGGACATTCTTGCTATTGAGGGAGTGCAACGTAGGTTTACTAGTAGCGGGACTGTCGTATGTTGAAAGACTGGAGCGACTAGGCTTGTATATGCTGGAATTTAGAAGGATGAGGGGGGATCTTATTGAAACGTATGAGGTCATTAACCTACAAACCTGTACGTCTTTGGAGTGTGGGAGGAAACCGAAGATCTCGGAGAAAACCCATGCAGGTCACGGGGAGAACGTACAAACTCCGTACAGACGGAGCCCGTAGTCAGGATCGAACCCGAGACTCCGGCGCTGCGTTCGCTGTAAGGCAGCAACTCTACCGCTGCGCCACCGTGCAGTCGGCAATGGGCAAACTTCGTCGCCTGTCCCGCTGAGTTGCTTCAACATTTTATGTCTGTCTTCGATTTAAACCAGCAGCTGCAGTTCGATAGACAATAGACAATAGGTGCAGGAGGAGGCAATTGGGCCAATAGACAATAGACAATAGACAATAGGTGCAGGAGTAGGCCATTCAGCCCTTCGAGCCAGCACCGCCATTCAATGCGATCATGGCTGATCACTATCAATCAGTACCCCGTTCCTGCCTTCTCCCCATACCCCCTCACTCCGCTATCCTTAAGAGCTCTATCCAGCTCTCTCTTGAAAGCATCCAACGAACTGGCCTCCACTGCCTTCTGAGGCAGAGAATTCCACACCTTCACCACCCTCTGACTGAAAAAGTTCTTCCTCATCTCCGTTCTAAATGGCCTACCCCTTATTCTCAAACTGTGGCCCCTTGTTCTGGACTCCCCCAACATTGGGAACATGTTATCTGCCTCTAATGTGTCCAATCCCCTAATTATCTTATATGTTTCAATAAGATCCCCCCTCATCCTTCTAAATTCCAGTGTATACAAGCCCAATCGCTCCAGCCTTTCAACATACGACAGTCCCGCCATTCCGGGAATTAATCTAGTGAACCTACGCTGCACGCCCTCCATAGCAAGAATATCCTTCCTCAAATTTGGAGACCAAAACTGCACACAGTACTCCAGGTGCGGTCTCACCAGGGCCCGGTACAACTGTAGAAGGACCTCTTTGCTCCTATACTCAACTCCTCTTGTTACGAAGGCCAACATTCCATTGGCTTTCTTCACTGCCTGCTGAACCTGCATGCTTCCTTTCATTGACTGATGCACTAGGACACCCAGATCTCGTTGAACTCCCCCTCCTCCTAACTTGACACCATTCAGATAATAATCTGCCTTTCTATTCTTACTTCCAAAGTGAATAACCTCACACTTATCTACATTAAACTGCATCTGCCATGTATCCGCCCACTCACACAACCTGTCCAGGTCACCCTGCAGCCTTATTGCATCTTCCTCACAATTCACACTACCCCCCAACTTAGTATCATCTGCAAATTTGCTAATGGTACTTTTAATCCCTTCGTCTAAGTCATTAATGTATATCGTAAATAGCTGGGGTCCCAGCACCGAACCTTGCGGTACCCCACTGGTCACTGCCTGCCATTCCGAAAGGGACCCATTTATCCCCACTCTTTGCTTTCTGTCTGTTAACCAATTTTCTATCCATGTCAGTACCCTACCCCCAATACCATGTGCCCTAATTTTGCCCACTAATCTCCTATGTGGGACCTTGTCGAAGGCTTTCTGAAAGTCGAGGTACACCACATCCACTGACTCTCCCTTGTCAATTTTCCTAGTTACATCCTCAAAAAATTCCAGTAGATTTGTCAAGCATGATTTCCCCTTCGTAAATCCATGCTGACTCGGAACGATCCCGTTACTGCTATCCAAATGCTCAGCAATTTCGTCTTTTATAATTGACTCCAGCATTTTCCCCACCACTGATGTCAGACTAACTGGTCTATAATTACCCGTTTTCTCTCTCCCTCCTTTCTTAAAAAGTGGGATAACATTTGCTATTCTCCAATCCACAGGAACTGATCCTGAATCTATAGAACATTGAAAAATGATCTCCAATGCTTCCACTATTTCTAGAGCCACCTCCTTAAGTACTCTGGGATGCAGACCATCAGGCCCTGGGGATTTATCAGCCTTCAGTCCCATCAGTCTACCCAAAACCATTTCCTGCCTAATGTGGATTTCCTTCAGTTCCTCCATCACCCTAGGTTCTCCAGCCCCTAGAACATTTGGGAGATTGTGTGTATCTTCCTCAGTGAAGACAGATCCAAAGTAACGGTTTAACTCGTCTGCCATTTCTTTGTTCCCCATAATAAATTCCCCTGCTTCTGTCTTCAAGGGACCCACATTTGCCTTGACTATTTTTTTCCTCTTCACGTACCTAAAAAAACTTTTGCTATCCTCCTTTATATTATTGGCTAGTTTACCCTCGTACCTCATCTTTTCTCCTCGTATTGCCTTTTTAGTTAACTTTTGTTGCTCTTTAAAAGAGTCCCAATCCTCTGTCTTCCCACTCTTCTTTGCTATGTTATACTTCCTCTCCTTAATTTTTATGCTGTCCCTGACTTCCCTTGTCAGCCACAGGTGTCTCTTACTCCCCTTAGAGTCTTTCCACCTCTTTGGAATAAATTGATCCTGCAACCTCTGCATTATTCCCAGGAATACCTGCCATTGCTGTTCTACCGTCTTCCCTGCTAGGGCCTCCTTCCAATCAATTTTGGCCAGCTCCCGCCTCATGCCTCTGTAATCCCCTTTGCTATACTGCAATACCGACACTTCCGATTTTCCCTTCTGCCTTTCCATTTGCAGAGTAAAACTTATCATGTTGTGATCACTGCCTCCTAATGGCTCTTTTACCTCTAGTCCCCTTACCAGATCAGGATCATTACACAACACTAAATCCAGAATTGCCTTCTCCCTGGTAGGCTCCAGTACAAGCTGTTCTAAGAATCCATCTCGAAGGCACTCTACAAACTCTCTTTCCTGGGGTCCATTTCCAACCTGATTTTCCCAGTCTACCTGCATGTTGAAATCTCCCATAACCACCGTAGCATTACATTTTTGACACGCCAATTTTATCTCCTGATTTAACTTGCACCCTAAGTCGAGGCTACTGTTTGGGGGCCTATAGATAACTCCCATTAGGGTCTTTTTACCCTTACAATTTCTCATTTCTATCCATACTGATTCAACATCTCCTGATTCTATGTCACCCCTTGCAAGGGAATGAATATCATTCCTTACCATCAGAGCAACCCCACCCCCTCTGCCCACCTGTCTGTCTTTTCTATACGTTGTGTACCCCTGAATATTCAGTTCCCAGCCCTGGTCCTCTTGTAGCCATGTCTCAGTGATCCCTACAACATCATACTTGCCCATGACTAACTGAGCCTCAAGCTCATCCACTTTATTTTTTATACTACGCGCATTTAAGTACAACACTTTAACTTCTGTATTTACCTCCCCTCTCACATCGTTCACAATTGGCCCTGCCCTTAATTTCTTTTCCGCTCTGGAACTTCTGTTCCCATTCTTCCTAGAGTCTTTTGCAATATCTCCTGTATTCCCTTTTACCTCATCTTCATATTCACAATTTGTTAACCCCTCCCCCCCACTACTTAGTTTAAAGCCACAGGTGTCACACTAGCAAACCTGCCTGCCAGAATGTTTGTCCCCCTGCTGTTAAGATGCAACCCGTCCCTTTTGTACAAGTCACCCCTAGCCCAGAAGAGATCCCAGTGGTCCAGAAATCTAAATCCCTGCTCTCTGCACCAGTCCCTCAGCCATAAATTCATACCCTCTATCTCTCTGTTCCTGGCCTCACCAGCACGAGGTACCGGTAGCAGTCCAGAGATAACCACCTTCGACGTCCTACTTCTCAGCGTTTTTCCCAACTCTCTAAACTCCCGCTGTAGCACCTCCTTCCTCTTCCGCCCGACGTCATTCGTGCCCACGTGCACAACGACTTCAGGTTGATCGCCTTCCCTCGCTAGGATTTTCTGAAGCCGGTCTGTGATGTGTTGAACCCTGGCACCAGGGAGGCAACAGACCATCCTCAAGTCCCTCCTGCTGCCACAGAATCTTCTATCCGTCCCTCGGACTATGGAGTCACCGACCACTACGGCTCTTCCAGACTTCGGTCTCCCCTGTCGTGTATCCTTGCCAACAGGTCCGCCACTCGGACTGGAAACGTCTTCTGCCCCGACAGTTCCCAAGAGGGTATACCTATTTGCAATAGGCACAGCCACCGGGGTCTCCTGTAGTCCACGTCCACTCCCCCCGGAAACAGTCTCCCACCTTCGCTCGACCTGGACCCTTGGCGTGACAGCCTCACAATAGGTCCTGTCGAGGAAACTCTCGCATTCCCGGATGGCCCTGAGGTCATCCAACTGCCTCTCCAACTCCACCACACGTCCCTTCAGGAGCTGCACCTGGACACAGTTCTTGCAGGTGTAGCTCCCAGAAGCTCCCGCGACGTCCCTGTCTTCCCACATCCTGCAGGAAACACACCGCACCAACTTTTCCGCCATCACCTTGTGCCTATAACCAGCTCTGGCTTAAAACAATGGTATCCTCCTCACCTCAGCCTCCTTGCCGAAGACTCGCAGCCAAAGACTCGCACTTTTCTCACTGGGCACTTCCCTCACTGGGCTGCACCTGAACAGGGCTGCACCCTTTTGTGAGCCTTGCTTATATCACCAATTTAAATTGCCTGATTGTCCAATTTACCTGACTTCTCACTTAAACTGCCTGTTGAACTGTGATTAGCACTTACTTTACTGCTCAGCCAACGGGCGTCCTTGCTCTGCTCCCGGACTTTTCAAACTGACTACTACTTCCTTTTGGCGCTCTTTTTAAACTGCCTGTTGAACTGTGATTAGCACTTACTTTACTGCTCAGCCAACGGGCGTCCTTGCTCTGCTCCCGGACTTTTCAAACTGACTACTACTTCCTTTTGGCGCTCTTTTTAAACTGCCTGTTGAACTGTGATTAGCACTTACTTTACTGCTCAGCCAACGGGCGTCCTTGCTCTGCTCCCGGACTTTTCAAACTGACTACTACTTCCTTTTGGCGCTCTTTTTAAACTGCCTGTTGAACTGTGATTAGCACTTACTTTACTGCTCAGCCAACGGGCGTCCTTGCTCTGCTCCCGGACTCCTTCGAGACAGCACCGCCATTCAATGTGATCATGGTTGAACATTCTCAATCAGTCCCCCGTTCCTGCCTTCTCCACATACCCCCGGACTACGCTATCTGTACGAGCTCTATCTAGCTCTTTCTTAAAAGCATTCAGAGAATTGGCCTCCACCGCCTTCTGAGGCAGAGAATTCCACAGATTCACATCTCTCTGACTGAAAAAGTTTTTCCTCATCTCCGTTCTAAATGGCCGACCCCTTATTCTTAAACTGTGGCCCCTGGTTCTGGACTCCCCCAAAATTGGGAACATGTTTCCCGCCTCTAACGTGTCCAACCCCCTAATAAACTTATATCTTTCGATAAGATCTCCTCTCATCCTTCTAAAGGTTCTCTACCACAGAAGGTAGTTGAGGCCAGTTCATTGGCTATATTTAAGAGGGAGTTAGATGTGGCCCTTGTGGCTAAAGGGATCAGGGGGTATGGAGAGAAGGCAGGTACAGGATACTGAGTTGGATGATCAGCCATGATCATATTGAATGGCGGTGCAGGCTCGAAGGGCCGAATGGCCTACTCCTGCACCTGTTTTCTATGTTTTCTATGTTTCTAAATTCCATGTATACAAGCCTAGTCGCTCCATTCTTTCAACATACGACAGTCCCGCCATCCCGGGAACAGTTCCTTCCCACGGACCCGTTTCCGTGTTGTATCCTTCAACTAAACTAAACCAAACTAAAACTACATTAAACCTCAACTTAATTTAAAGGTGTTGGCGAGGTACTGGAATGGGTATAAGACCAGGTATCTCATCTCCTCTCTGAATTTGTTCTGTATCACGGCGTAAATGCAAGTGTTGGTGGAACAGCTGAGGAGGAGTAGCATGTACCCGGCTTCCTGGAACGCGAACATGGGACTGGAAGAGCTGTAAAAAAAATTGCCGGTGATCCGAACGGTGGCGTAGTGAGCCACGAACGTCAACCACAGAACGATGAAGTTGGCGGAGATGGCGAGGAGCAGAACGATGGACTGCTTTCGGTTCTCCATCTCCACGTCCCGATCCTGCTCGGCTCCTTTTTTACCCCGCAGAGCTCTCCTAGCGCGACTGGACAGCAGGATGTGCCGAATAGTCAGCGCGTTGAACAGCAGGATGAGGAACAACGGGACGAATGGAGCCCCAACCAGGTTAATGAGGGCGAACGCGATCCACGCGTTCGATGAAAAGAAATCCGATTTGAAGGTGCAATACCATGGCACGTCGTTGACAAAGTACAGCGGTTTAATCGAAAAGTACCAGGGCATGTTCCTTAAACCGCTGACCACACACACCAGAACAATCACCACCCGCGCCGTTCTGCCGGTGCAGTATTTGTTCCTTAGGTTCTGCGAGCAGATCGCCACACACCGGTCACAAGTGAAGGCCACCGTCAACCAGACCGAGCTGTCTTTGCCGGCGTTCAGGAGGACGGTTTTAATGCTGCACGCCGGGGTGATGGACAGGAAGCTGCTGGGATAGTAGACGCTGAATATCCGGTTCACGATCACGTTGGTGAAAACGACGAATAGATCGGTCGCTGCCATGGCAACCAGGTAACGTGTGATACACTTGGAGAGTCCGCATTTGCCCCGGGCGAAGATCACAATTGCGATCAAATTGGCTGCACAAAAAAAAAAAAAAAATAGAAAGCCAAATATTTACATAGCTTTTACTTTGCGAGGTCACTAGTTACCCATTTCAAGTATGCACGCGTTCGTCGTCGGTTCCTCATTCGTGTTTAATAATCAGCGTCGCCAAGGGCCAGTCCCACCCCCCCGTCACTCCCTCATCACCCCCCCTCCGCCTATTTGGGACAAGAGGTACACGGTGGCGCAGCGGTAGAGTTGCTGCCTTACAGCCAATGCAGCGCCGCAGACTCAGGTTCGATCCTGACTACGGGCGCCGTCCGTATGGAGTTTGTACGTTCTCCCCGTGACCTGCGTGGGTTTTCTCCGATATCTTCGGTTTCCTCCTACACTCCAAAGACGTAGAGGTATGTAGGTTATTTGACTGGGTAAATGTAAAAATTGTCCCTAGTGTGTGAAGGATAGTGTTAATGTGCGGGGATCGCTGGGCGGCGCGGAGTCGGTGGGCCGCAGGGCCTGTTTCTGCGCTGTATCTCTAAATCGAAATCGAAATCGAAAATACACCTCCAGATTCAGGTAGCGTATACCTTGAGGAGGTATTCCTTCTCTCCTGAGATGCTGCCTGACCTGCTGAGTTACTCCAGCATTTTTTGAATAAATACCTCCAGATTCAGGGACAGTTTCTTCCCAGCTGTTATCTGTTAATTGTGAAACTTCCTCTCACCGACGAGACAGCTGTCCTAGCCTCCCATCGACCTCATTTGTAGACTCTCGACCTATTGTTGATCGGACTTTACTGGACTTTATCTTGTATTAAACGTTGTGTAGGAAAATAACTGCAGATGCTGGTACAAATCGAAGGTATCACAAAATGCTGGAGTAACTCAGCGGGCCAGGCAGCATCTCATGAGACAGGGAATGGGTAACGTTTCGGGTCGAGACCCTTTTTCAGACGTTAATGTATTAAACGTTATTCACTTGACCGTGTATCTGTTCACTGTGGACGGCTCGGTTGTAATAATCTATAGTCTTGGGGGGGGGGGGGGGGGGCGTGTCCAATGCTTGGCTGAGTAGACATAACCTTTCAGCACTCCCGAAAACAAAGCCCTAAACTGCTAAAAAAAGACGAACTAAAGGAAATCGTACTTTAAATCAAATCAGAAAGTATACAGAACGCACGGATGCCTTCCAAGAAAGAAAAAAGAGGACTACAACGGCCACGGAAGCAAGGAAATCCAACAAAGGAATCAAGAAAAAAATCGAAGGAAGGCCCACAGCTCTGATGGAGCAGGGGTCTGGATTTGGTGACCCCTCGGCAGGCGGTGAGACTGGGGAGGGCTCCGGTACGAAGCTGGAGTCGGCTACTCCCAGCAAGCGCTCTTTGCCTCGGGGCAAAATACGAGGGGGTCACCGTGAGTTTCCAAAAAGGCCCACTGTTTGCCGAGAGGCTGCTGAAGTCGAGTCTGGACTTTCGGACACGAGTAATGATGAGGTAACGGGAGACCCCACTAGCAGTTGAAGTGGAAATGAGGAAGAAGAAAATCAAGAAGATACAGAGACTAATATGAAAACGATGTTTCAAGAAATTATTAACAAGCTTAAGAAAATTGAAGGAGATAACAAATTAATGAGGAGAGATAACAAGAAAATGCATAAGACTTTGAAAAAAATTGAGGAGAATTTTCAAACAGTGACAAATAAAGTGGATAATATACAAATGAAAAATGAAATGTTAAAATCTAGAGTGGAAAAAAATGAAGACAGTATTACTGCTGCAGCAATTGAAAGCAAAAAGACGGCGGAGAAGTTGGATGTCTTGGAAAACTATAGCAGGAGAAATAATGTTAAAATTGTTGGTTTGCCAGAGGGAGTGGAGGGGGAAGACCCAATTAACTTTTTTCAAGTTTGGATAGTGACTACTCTGGGAATAGACAAACAAGGTCGAATGGAAATAGAAAGAGCACATAGGGTTCTAAGAACGAAACCCTCGGCTAATCAAAAGCCAAGATCTGTGTTGATTAAATTTTTAAGATACCAAGATCGAGAATTGGTTTTCAAAACAGTCGGGAATAATATAAGAGAGGGAAAACCAATAGAATATGAAGGTACTAAAATAATCTTTTACCCAGACATCAGTAATGTCTTGTTGAGCAGAAAAAAAGAATTTAATAAGGCAAAAAATATTTTATGGAAGAGGAGCTATAGGTTTATTTTACTGCATCCGGCTACTTTGAAGATTATGATCAACACTGGAGAAAATATTTTTTTTTAAGATTTTGTCAAAGCAGAAGAATATGCGAAAGAATTGCCATCGAGAAATGCTTAAGAAGACTCATGAATGAATGATTATTAATAAGATCTGTATACTATAGAGGGGATTAATTGTATTAAGGATTGTTAATTTTTAGAAGTACTTGATATATCGGGGGGGTTGGAGAATGTGGATGCTCCACCATAATCATGGGCACAAGTGTGGTGCGGACCACACCTCGTATAATAGAGGGGGTAATGTTACTAATCTATTTATTAGCAACATTAGAGGGAGGGTTTATTTCTTTATCTCTCTTTTTCCTTTTCTGTTTTTATACCTGGACTATGGAGGGGAGCACACTGAAATACGGCACAATGTAAATGCCGGAAGAGGTATCAAGGTAAGGAAAAAGGAAAAAAAAGGAATGAATGGATAACAAATTAATTTTTTAAGCTATAATGTGAATGGGTTAAATGGACCGCTGAAAGGAAGAGAATTTTAACACAGATGAAAAAATTGGAAGTAGATATAGCTTTCTTGCAAGAAACACATCTAACGGAAAAAGAACATCAAAAGTTAAAGAGAGATTGGGTAGGAAGTATGGTCGCATCTTCTTTTAACTCAAAAGCAAGAGGGGTTGTTATCCTATTTAAGAAAACGCTACCAATTAAGATACAAAATGTTGTAAGTGACCCAGTAGGTAGACTTGTAATGGTACATTGTCAAATTTTCTCAGAATTGTGGACCTTAATGAATATATATGCACCAAATATAGATGATGAGAAGTTTGTGCAGGGCACATTTTTAAATCTGGCGGAAGCACATGAAAATATATTGATAGGGGGAGATTTCAATTTTTGTTTAGATCAAGTAATGGATAGATCAACAAGGACAACGACAAGGACAAGAGCAGTGAAGACAACCTTGAATTTAATGGGAAATTTAAATTTAATAGATGTTTGGAGGAAAAGCCATCCCAGGGAAAGAGACTGCTCCTTTTATTCCAATAGACATGATACATATTCTAGAATAGATCTTTTTTTCATTTCAGCTCAATTAAGGGGTAGAATAATACAAATAGATTACAAGGCTAGATTGCTATCGGATCACTCACCATTACTAATGAAAATTACGATGCCAAATAAAGAACAGTCAGTGTATAGATGGAAACTCAACTCTTTACTATTGAAAAGGCAAGACTTTTGTGATTTTATTCGAGGACAAATTGGATTATTTTTGGAAACAAATTTAAATTCAGTTGATGATAAATTTATTGTATGGGATGCAATGAAGGCTTATTTGAGAGGCCAAATTATAAGCTACTCATCTAAGATAAAGAAAGATTATAGGAAGGAATCTGAAAGATTAGAAAAAGAAATCACCGTATTAGAAAAAGACTGGCAGAACGCTTCTTCAGATACGAAAAAAAAAAAACTTGCAAATAAAAAATTTCAATACTATACTTTACATACTTACAGAACAGAAAAACGAATATTACGAACTAACCAAAGATATTATGAATTAGGAGAAAGAGCGCACAAGGTATTGGCATGGCAAGTGAAAGAAGAACAAATATTAAGAACAATAAATTCAATTAGAACAGATCAAAACATTATTACTTATAAACCTAGAGAAATCAATGATGTATTTAAGCAATTCTACACTAATCTGTACCATTCTGAATCTGAAAAGGATGAAATTAAGATAAATAATTTTTTATCCAAGATACAATTACCAACAATCTCTAATGAGAAGCAGATGGGACTAAATGCCTCCTTTACTTTGAGAGAAGTGGAGGAAGTATTATATTCTTTACCAAGTAATAAATCTCCAGGGGAAGATGGTTTCCCGCCTGAGTTCTATAAAAATTTTAAAGATTTGTTGTTACCAGTATTTATGGAAGTGATACATCAAGCGGAAAAAACTTCTACATTACCAGAATCCTTCTCAATGGCAATTATAACCGTAATTCAAAAAAAAGGGAAAGACCCTTTAAATGCATCTTCTTATAGACCAATATCATTGTTGAATGCAGATTATAAAATAGTTGCTAAGCTTTTGGCAAGGAGATTGGCAGAATATTTACCGAAGCTGGTTAAAGAGGACCAAACTGGATTTGTCAAAAAAAGGAAAATATCTGATAATGTAGCAAGATTTATAAGTATTTTACAGGTAATTATGATCAATGTAAAAGAGAAAGTCAGTTTAAATGGCAAAAAGAAGGCATGAAGTACCTAGGGGTTAAAGTAGATAATAAGTTAAATAATCTGTATAAACTAAATCATAAACCACTAATTTAAAAAATAGATGAGGACTTGAAGAAATGGATGAATCTTCCAATTACATTGCTAGGGAGAGTGAACTGTATTAAGATGAATATTTTCCCGAGGATACAATATTTATTCCAAACACTGCCTATACCTTTACCAAATAATATTTTTCAAGAATTGAATAAAATTGTGAGAAATTTTCTTTGGAAAGGTAAAATGCCAAGAGTGTCTATGGAAAATCAACATGGAAATTTGAATTAGGTGGACTGCAGTTACCAAATTTTAAAATTACTATCTGGAAGCACAAATGAGTTTTATTTCATCCTTTTATCAAGAGGGTGGAAAAACAGCATGGGTTAAAATTGAAAAGGATAAAATAAAAAAACGATGCCCAGAAGAATTTATCTATAAATGGGAAGCGAAGCTATTAGTTAAGGATCAAGAGTCACCTTTGCTAAAACATTTAATTAATATATTGTTGAAAACAGTTAAAGCTAATGAAAAACGATTCTTTCTAACAGCTAAAACTCCATTAGTAAAAAATAGATTACTGCCGTTTGCTTGGAATAATCAAATATTACAAGTCTGGGAACAGAAGGGTATTAAACATATAGGAGATTGCTATGAAGGAAATAATTTTTTGACATTTTCTCAATTGAGAAACAAATATCAAATTCCAGGGAACAGTATTTTTTTCTATTATCAACTACAATCTTTTTAAAGGGAAAAGTTAGGTAATTCAATGTTTTTATTTCAAATTAGAGGAATTGAATCCCTGATTCAGGACAAGGGAACTAAAAAATGTATATCTTCAATGTATAAATTATTACAAAAATCTAGTCCAAAGACAGGAATTCAAAAATCAAGACAAAGATGGGAAATAGATCTGAATATTAGCATTGATGAACCAAGTTGGGAAAGATTGTGTTTAGAAAGTATGAAATATACTATTAATGTGAGATATAGTTTAGTACAATATCATTTTTTACATCAATTATATTTAACTCCGAAAAAATTAAACAATTTATATCCAAATTTACCTGACATTTGTTTTAGATGCAACCAGGATGTGGGTACTTTTTTACACTCCACATGGGCATGTCCGAAGGTAACTCCTTTTTGGAAAGACCTAAAAAACTTTTTGGAACAATTGATGAATAAAACCATACCATTGAATTCAAGGTTGCTTTTATTGGGAGATACTAAAGGAATATTACCAAGATTACTTTAAAATAAATATCAGGAAAGATTTCTCAAAATAGCAATAGCAATAGCAAAAAAAATATGTAGCGGTCACCTGGAAAGATCATAAGGAAATAAGAATTGAAAGATGGTATGCAGAAATGCGTAGTTGTATCCCATTAGAAAAAGCTACTTATAATCTGAGAAATAGATATGATTTATTTTTGAAACTTTGGAACCCATTCACTTTAAAACTAGGATTAAGAATTAGAAATATTTAATTTCAGGATTGTTTTGCTACCCTTAAAAAGAATTTAATAAGAAATTAGCCGGAAGTGTTTCCTTCTTGTCTCCAGGTTTCCTTCTTTCTTTCTTTCTTTCTTTCTTTCTTTCTTTCTTTCTTTCTTTCTTTCTTTTTTTTTCTTTCTTTCTTCTCATTTTGCTTCTTTTTTCTAACTGGGGGGTGGGAGGGAGGGGGGTTGTGGGGGGGGAGGGGGGTTGTGGGTGGGGAGATAATACAGAACAATACATGTATAATCGAATTTATAATGTATAATCGAATTTATAATGTAGGTATCATTGGGTACGATGAGCTGTAACATGTATGTGTTTTGTTAAAATTTAAATAAAATTAAAGAAATTTAAAAAAAAATAAAAAAAATCTTTAGTCTTTCCGCTGATCGGATAGCAATAGACAATAGACAACAGGTGCAGGGGAGGCAATTCGGCCCTTCGAGCCAGCACCGCCATTCAATGTGATCATGGCTGATCATTATCAATCAGTAGCCCGTTCCTGCCTTATCCCCATACCCCCTGACTCCGCTATCTTTAAGAGCTCTATCAAACTCTCGCTTGAATGCATTCAGAGGATTGGCCCCCACAGCCTTCTGAGGCAGAGAATTTCACAGATTTACAACTCTCTGACTGAAAAGGTTTTTCCTCATCTCCGTTCTAAATGGCCTACCCCTTATTCTTAAACCGTGGCCCCTGGTTCTGGACTCCCCCAACATTGGGAACATGTGTCCTGCCTCTAACGTGTCCAACCCCTTAATAATCTTATACGTTTCGATAAGATCTCCTCTCATCCTTCTAAATTCCAGTGCATACAAGCCTAGTCGGTCCACTCTTTCAACATATGGCAGGCCCGCCATTCCGGGAATTAACCTGGTAAACCTACGCTGCACGCCCTCAATAGCAAGAATATCCTTCCTCTAATTTGGAGATCAAAACTGCACACATTACTCCAGGTGCGGTCTCACTCGGGCCCTGTTCAACTGCAGAAGGACCTCTATGCTCCTGTACTCAACTCCTCTTGTTATACTCAACTCCTCTGCCTAGCCAATGGTCCATCCAAAATTCGCGCAAACAAAATTAACGTACGATTTATATAATTACGTGGAAGAACTGGAAGAGATCAACGACGCACTTACCAGGCACACCAAAGATTCCAAGCACCAGGTAACAGACGATGTAGACTTGTCCAACAACTGGGTCGTGCATCGTCGCCCCAAGCGGAACTTCTGAACGCCAAATATCCGAGATGAAGTTAAGCGGCGTTTAAATGAACGTCGCGATTTCCCAATGGGAACACCGTTTACCTTAATTACTGGATAGCTAGAAATCACCTGACAACACCTTCGGTGGCAGGTGTTGTCGTTCTAATTTTACATTAAACGGTAAACAATTGGGGTGCTAGAGACAACGGCACGGAAACAGGCCCTTTGTCCCAACTTGCCCACACCGGCCACCATGCCCCATCTACAGGAGTCCCACCTGCCCACACCGGCCAATATGCCCCATCTACTATAGTCCCACCTGCCCACACCGGCTAACATGCCCCATCTACACTAATCCCACCTGCCCACACCGGCCAACATGCCCCATCTACACTAGTCCCACCTGCCCACAGCGAACAACATGCCCCATCTACACTAGTCCCACCTGCCCACACCGACCAACATGCCCCATCTACTCTAGTCCCACCTGCCCACACCGGCCAACATGCCCCATCTACTCTAGTCCCACCTGCGCACATCGGCCAATATTCCCCATCTACACTAGTTCCACCTGCCCACACCGGCCAACATGCCCCATCTATACTAGTCCCACCTGCCCACACCTGCCAACATGCCCCATCTACACTAGTCCCACCTGCCAACACCGGCCAACATGCCCCCTCTACAGTAGTCCCACCTGCCCACACCGACCAACATGCCCTATCTACACTGGTCCCACCTGCCCACACCGGCCAATATGCCCCATCTACACTAGTTCCACCTGCCCACACCGGCCAACATGCCCCAATCTACAGTAGTCCCACCTGCCCACACCGACCAACATGCCCCATCTACACTAGTCCCGCCTGCCCGCGTTTGGCCCATATCCCTCCAAACCCGTCCTATGCATGTACCTGTCTAACTTTTTCTTAAATGTTGTGATAATCCCAGCCTCAACTACCTCCTCTGGCAGCTCGTTCCATACATCCACCACCCTTTGTGTGAAACAGTTACCCCTCAGATCCCCATTAAATCTTTTCCATCTGGACATCGATTCCCCTACTCTGGGCAAGAGATTCTGTGCATCTAGGTTTAGAGGGATATGGGCCAAACGCAGGCAGTGCTGGACGAGTGTAGATGTTGGTTGGCGTGGGTAAGTTGGGCCCCTTTTCCATGCTGCGTGACTCTCTGACTTAATTCCGAGCGGCAGAATTGCACAACGTGTAGCAGGATTGACAGTTGCCTGGCACCTACATGCAATTTCCTGTTTTAAAAGGGGAAGCTGTATTTGTGGAGCGGAAACACCACATCTTTTTAAATGTAAAGTGCGTGAAACATTAATCACAGATTGGCCCAGAATCCTCTGTCGAACTAACAGTTCCGCAAAGTTTTACCGGAATAACCTGTCAAACGAACCACAAACCCGAATGGAGATTTATGAGCGTGGGCAAGAAATGGAAATGTAAGCTTATATCCCTTTGTACAATGTGTGTGCTTTATTGAGCGATATTTATTTATTGTATGTGAAGTACTTCTGTATTTTGAAGTTAGTTTGATTTACATCGATTTTTTTCAATGCCATATACATTGATATCAGAGATAGGGTAATAGTCATGTCACAAGGCATAGGTGTAGCATTAGGCCATTCGGCCCATCAAGTCTAGGCTAAGCATGCACTCACTGGAATTTAGGAGGAGGAAAAAGGAGAAGATGTAGGCCATTCAGCCCTTCGAGCCAGCATCCACCATTCAATGTGATCATGGCTGATCATCCACAATCAGTAACCCCGTTCCTGCTTTCTCCCCATATCCCTTGATTCCTTTAGCTCTGAGAGCTCAATCTAGCTCTCTGTTGAAAACATCCAGTGAATTGAGGGCGTGCAGCGTAGGTTTACTAGGTTAATTCCCGGAATGGCGGGACTGTCGTATGTTGAAAGACTGGAGCGTCTAGGCTTGCATACACTGGAATTTAGAAGGATGAGAGG
The DNA here is from genome assembly GCF_053455715.1 of Rhinoraja longicauda. Lineage (NCBI taxonomy): Eukaryota > Metazoa > Chordata > Chondrichthyes > Rajiformes > Arhynchobatidae > Rhinoraja > Rhinoraja longicauda. The sequence continues at coordinate 7,770,543 of NC_135995.1, forward strand.
GGATCTTATCGAAACATATAAGATTATTAAGGGGTTGGACACGTTAGAGGCAGGAAACATGTTCCCAGTGTTGGGGGAGTCTAGAACCAGGGGCCACAGTTTAAGAATAAGGGGTAGGCCATTTAGAACAGAGATGAGGAAAAACATATTTCAGTCAGAGAGTTGTGAATCTGTGGAATTCTCTGCCTCAGAAGGCAGTGGAGGACAATTCTCTGAATGCATTTAAGAGAGAGCTGGATAGAGCTTTTAAGGATAGCGGAGTCAGGGGGTATGGGGAAAAGGAAGGAACGGTGTACTGATTGAGAATGATCAGCCATGATCATATTGAATGGTGGTGCTAGCTCGAAGGGCCGACTGGCATACTCCTACACCTATTGTCTATTGTCTATTGACTAAGTATACTCCGCCATTCAATCATGGCTGATCTATCTCTCCCTCCTAACCCCATTCTCTTGCCTTCTCCCCATAACCTCTGACGCCTGTACTAATCAAGAATCTATCTATCTCTGCATGAAAAATATTCACTACAGCCTTCTATGGCAATGAATTCCACAGATTCGCCACCCTGTGGCTGAGGGGTGATCTTATAGATGTGCACTAAGTCACGTGAGGCAGACGTCGGGTAGATGCATAGGGTCTCTTGCCCAGAGTAGGTGAGTCGAAGACCAGAGGACAAAGATTACGGCACGCGGGGGAAAGATTTAATATGAACCTGAGCGGTAAAATTTAAAAACAAAGGATGGTGCGAATATGGAACGAGCTGCCAGGGGAGGTAGTTGCGGCTGGTAATATCATAATATTTAAGAGACATTTGGGCAGGTACATGGATAGGAAAGGTTTAGAAGAATATGGGCCAAACGCGGGCAGGTGGGACTAGTGTAGATGGGGCATGTTGGTCGGTGTGCGCAGGTGGGACTAATGTAGGTGGGGCATGTTGGTCGGTGTGGGCAGGTGGGACTAGTGTAGATGGGGCATGTTGGTCGGTGTGGGCATGTGGGACTAGTGTAGATGGGGCATGTTGGTCGGTGTGGGCAGGTGGGACTACTGTAGATGGGGCATGTTGGTCGGTGTGGGCAGGTGGGACTAGTGTAGATGGAGCATGTTGGTCGGTGTGGGCAGGTGGGACTAGCGTAGATGGGGCATGTTGGCCGGTGTGCGCAGGTGGGACTAGTGTAGTTGGGGCATGTTGGTCGGTGTGGGCAGATGGGACTAGTGTAGATGGGGCATGTTGACCGGTGTGGGAAGGTGGGACTAGTGTAAATGGGGCATGTTGGTCGGTGTGGGCAGGTGGGACTAGTGTAGATGGGGCATGTTGGTCGGTGTGGGCAGGTGGGACTAGTGTAGATAGGGCATGTTGGCCGGGGTGCGCAGGTGGGACTAGTGTAGATGGGGCATGTTGACCGGTGTGGGCAGGTGGAACTAGTGTAAATGGGGCATGCTGGTCGGTGTGGGCAGGTGGGTCTAGTGTAGATGGGGCATGTTGACCGGTGTGGGCAGGTGGGACTAGTGTAAATGGGGCATGTTGTTCGGTGTGGGCATGTGGGACTAGTGTTGATGGGGCATGTTGGTCGGTGTGGGCAGGTGGGACTAGTGTAGATGGGGCATGTTGGTCGGTGTGGGCACGTGGGACTAGTGTAGATGGGGCATGTTGGTCGGTGTAGGCAGGTGGGACTTGTGTAGACGGGGCAAGTTGGTCGGTGTGGACAGGTGGGACTAATGTAGATGGGGCATGTTGGTCGGTGTGGGCAGGTGGGACTAGTGTAGATTGGGCATGTTGGTCGGTGAGCGCATGTGGAACTAGTGTAGTTGGGGCATGTTGTTCGGTGTGGGCAGGTGGGACTCGTGTAGATGGGGCATGTTGGTCGGTGTGGGCAGGTGGGACTAGTTTAGTTGGGGCATGTGGGCCGGTGTGGTCCGAAGGGCCTGATTCCACGCTGTGTGACTCTACGACTCTTTAAGCGTTGAACGTTTTTGCAATTAACTGGGAAGATAATTTGCATGTTTATCGCCAGCATTAAAAATAAAAGCACAGACAATAAACAATTGTCAACACCTCAATTCACAGTGATCATGGCTGATCATTCACAATCATTACCCCGTCCCTGCCTTCTCCCCGTATCCAGTGACTCCGCTATTTTTAAGAGATCTATCAAACTCTCTCTTGAATGCATCCAGAGTATTGGCCTCCACTGCCCTGTGATGCTGGAATCAGGAACGGGGAACAAACTGCTGGGGGAATTTCGGCAGGGCAGGTAGCATCTGTGGAGCGCATTTCCTTTCAATAATAACGCCAGATACACACGGAGTTCCTTGCTCAGATTAGTTTTGATTAAAACAGAAGCAGCTTGCTCAGATGGTTTTTAATATTAGCAATTTTGTTACATGGTGCCTGTCCGCAGGTTTGAAGGGGTTGTGTTTATATAAAATACTAGAAGATCGTGAGAGGATTTTGTTTTAGAGATACAGCGCGGAAACAGGGCCTTCGACCCACCGGGTCCGCGCCGCCCATCGATCCCCGCCCACTAACACTATCCTCCAAACACTAGGGACAATTTTACATTTATACCAAGCCAATTAACCTACAAACCTGTAGATCTTTGGAGTATGAGAGGAATTCAAAGATCTCGGAGGAAGAAGTTAGGAAAAGGGGACGTACAACGAGATCTGGGTATCCTAGTGCATCAGTCACTGAAAGGAAGCATGCAGGTACAGCAGGCAGTGAAGAAAGCCAATGAAATGTTGGCCTTCATAACAAGAGGAATTGACTATAGGAGCAAAGAGGTCCTTCTGCAGTTGTACAGGGCCCTAGTGAGACCGCACCTGGAGTACTGTGTGCAGTTTTGGTCTCCACATTTGAGGAAGGACATTCTTGCGATTGAGTGCGTGCAGCATAGGTTTACTAGGTTAATTCCCGGAATGGCGGGACTGTCACATGTTGAAAGACTGGAGCGACTGGGATTTTGTATACACTGGAATTTAGAAGGATGAGAGGGGATCTTATTGAAACATATAAGGTTATTAACCTACAAACCTGTACGTCTTTGGAGTGTGGGAGGAAACCGAAGATCACGGGGAGAACGTACAAACTCCGTACAGACGGCGCCCGTAGCCAGGATCGAACCCGAGACTCCGGAGCGTTCGCTGTAAGGCAGCAACTCTACCGCTGCGCCACCGTGCAGTATGCAATGGGCAGTCTTTAACCCAGAGCAAGGGAATCGGTAACCTGAAGACATATATAGGGTAGAAAAAATAACTGCAGATGCTGGTTTAAATAGAAGGAAGACACAACGTGCTGGAGTAACTCAGCGGGTCGGGAAGCATCTCTGGAGGGAAGGAATGGGTGACGTTTCGGGTCGAGACCCTTCTTCAGACTGGACCCGAAATGTCGCTCATTCCTTCTTCCCAGAGATGTCGCCTGTCCCGCTGAGTTGCTTCAACATTTTATGCCTGTCTTCGATTTAAACCAGCATCTGCAGTTCAATAGACAATAGACAATAGGTGCAGGAGGAGGCAATTGGGCCCTTCGAGCCAGCACCGCCATTCAATTTGATCATGGTTGATCATTCTCAATCAATCCCCCGTTCCTGCATTCTCCCCATACCCCCTGACTACGCTATCTTTCAGAGCTCTATCTGACTCTCTCTTGAAAGCATTCAGAGAATTGGCCTCCACTGCCTTCTGAGGCAGAGAATTGCACAGATTTACAACTCGGACTGAAAAAGGTTTTCCTCATCTCCGTTCTAAATGGCCTACTCCTTATTCTTAAACTGTGGCCCCTGGTTCTGGACTCCCCCAACATTGGGAACATGTTTCCCGCCTCTAACGTGTCCACCCCCCTAATAATCTTATATGTTTCAATAAGATCCCCTCTCATCCTTTTAAAGGTTCCCTGCCACAGAAGGTAGTTGAGGCCAGTTCATTGGCTATATTTAAGAGGGAGTTAGATGTGGCCCTTGTGGCTAAAGGGATCAGGAGGTATAGAGAGAAGGCAGGTACAGGATACTGAGTTGGATGATCAGCCATGATCATATTGAATGGCGGTGCAGGCTCGAAGGGCCGAATGGCCTATTCCTGCACCTGTTTTCTATGTTTTCTATGTTTCGAAATTCCAGTGTATACAAGCCTAGTCGCTCCAGTCTTTCAACATACGACAGTCCCGCCATCCCGGGAACAGTTCCTTCCCAAGGACCCGTTTCCATGTTGTATCCTTCAACTAAACTGATCCAAACTAAAACTACATTAAACCTCAACTTAATTTAAAGGTGTTGGCGAGGTACTGGAATGGGTATAAGACCAGGTATCTCATCTCCTCCTTCAATTTGGTCTGTATCACGGCGTAAATGCAAGTGTTGGTGGAACAGCTGAGGAGGAGTAGCATGTACCCGGCTTCCTGGAACGCGAACATGGGACTGGAAGAGCTGTTGAAAAAATTGCCGGTGAACCGAACGGTGGCGTAGTGCGTCACGAACGTCAACCACAGAACGATGAAAATGGCGGAGATGGCGAGGAGCAGAACGATGGACTGCTTTCGGTTCTCCATCTCCACGTCCCGATCTTGCTCGGCTCCTTTTTTACCCCGCAGAGCTCTCCTGGCGCGACTGGACAGCAGGATGTGCCGAATGGTCAGCGCGTTGAACAGCAGGATGAGGAACAACCGGACGAATGGAGACCCAACCAGGCTAATGAGGGCGAACGCGATTCACGCGTTCGATGAAAAGAAATCCGATTTGAAGGTGCAATACCATGGCACGTCGTTGACAAAGTACAACGGTTTAATTGAAAAGTACCAGGGCATGTTCCTTAAACCGCTGACCACACACACCAGAACAATCACCACCCGCGCCGTTCTAGCGGTGCAGTATTTGTTCCTTAGGTTGTGCGAGCATATCGCCACACACCGATCGCAAGTGAAGGCCACCGTCAACCAGACCGAGCTGTCTTTGGCGGCGTACAGGAGGACGGTTTTAATGCTGCACGACGGGGTGATGGACTGGAAGCTGCTCGGATAGTAGACCCTGAATATCCGTTCACGATCACGTTGGTGAAAACGACGAATAGATCGGTCGCTGCCATGGCAACCAGATAATGTGTTATACAGTTGGAGAGTCCGCATTTGCCCCGGGCGATGATCACAATTGCGATCACGTTGGCTGCACACAAAAAAACACAACAGAAAGCCAGATATTTACATAGCTTTTAATTTGCGAGGTCACAAGTTACCCATTGCAAGTATGCATGTGTTCGTCGTCGGTTCCTCATTCGTGTTTAATAATCAGCGTAGCCAAGGGCCAGTCCCACCCCCGGTAACTCCCTCATCACCCCTCACCATTATTATCTAAATGGTGTCAAGTTAGGAACAGGGGACGTACAACGAGATCTGGATGTCCTAGTGCATCAGTCACTGAAAGGAAGCTTGCAGGTACAACAGGCAGTGAAGAAAGCCAATGGAATGTTGGCCTTCATAACAAGAGGAGTTGACTATAGGAGCAAAGAGGTCCTTCTGCAGTTGTACAGGGCCCTAGTGAGACCGCACCTGGAGTACTGTGTGCAGTTTTGGTCTCCAAATTTGAGGAAGGATATTCTTGCTACTGAGGGCGTGCAGCGTAGGTTTACTAGCTTAATTCCCGGAATGGCGGGACTGTCATATGTTAAAAGAATGGAGCGACTAGGCTTGTATAGGAGAGGAGATCTTATCTAAACGTATAAGATTATTAAGGGGTTGGACACCTTAGAGGCAGGAAACATGTTCCCAATGTTGGGGGAGTCCAGAACAAGGGGCCACAGTTTAAGAATAAGGGGTAGGCCATTTAGAACTGAGATGAGGATAAACCTTTTCAGTCAGAGAGTTGTGAATCAGTGGAATTCTCTGCCTCAGAAGGCAGTGGAGGGCAATTCTCTGAATGCATTCAAGAGAGAGCTAGATAGAGCTCTTAAGGATAGCGGAGTCAGGGGGTATGGGGAGAAGGCAGGAACGGGTTACTGATTGAGAATGATCAGCCATGATCACATTGAATGGCGGTGCTGGCTCGAAGGGGCGAATGCTGCACCTATTGGCTATTGTCTATTTGTACAATATACCCCCTGACTCCGCTATCCTTAAGGGGCGGTAGAGTTGCTGCCTTACAGCGAATGCAGCGCCGGAGACTCAGGTTCGATCCTGACTACGGGCGCCGTCTGTACGGAGTTTGTACTTTCTCCCCGTGACCTGCGTGTGTTTTCTCCGAAACCTTCGGTTTCCTCCCACACGCCAAAGGCGTACAGGTATGTATGTTAATTGACTGTGTAAATGAAAAAATTGTCCCTAATGTGTGTAGGATAGTGTTAATGTGAGGGGATCGCTGGGCGGCGCGGACTGTTTCCCCGCTGTATCTCTAAATCTAAATCTAAAATACACCTCCAAGTTCAAGTAGTTTATACCTGGAGGAGGCATTCCTTCTCTCCTGAGATGCTGCCTGACCTGCTGAGTTACTCCAGCATTTTGTGAACAAATACCTCCAGATTCAGGGACAGTTTCTTGCCAATTGTTATCAGCTAACTGTGAAATTCCTCTCACCGACGAGACGAGGTCTCCTATCGCCCTCATTGGAGACCCTCGATCTATTTTTTATCGGACGTTATCTTGTATGAAACGTTGTGTAGGAAAATAACTGCGGATGCTGGTACAAATCGAAGGTATCACAAAATGCTGGAGTAACTCAGCGGGCCAGGCAGTATCTCAGGAGAAAAGGAATGGGTGACGTTTCGGGTCGAGACCCTACTTCAGACGTTAATGTATTAAACGCTATTCACATGACCGTGTATCTGTTCACTGTGGGCGGCTCGGTTGTAATAATCTACAGCCTTTCGGCTGATCGGATAGGGAAAGACAATAGACAATAGGTGCAGGAGGAGGCCAATCGGTCCTTCGAGCTAGCACCGTCATTCAATGTGATCACAGCTGATCACTCTCAATCTGTACCCCGTTCCTGCCTTCTCCCCGTACGCCCTGACTCCGCTATCCTTAAGAGCTCTATCTAGCTCGCTCTTGAATGCATTCAGAGAATTGGCCTCCACTGCCTTATGCAGTAGAGAATTCCACAGATTCACAACTCTCTGAATGAAAAGATTTTTCCTCATCTCAGTTCTAAATTGCCTACCCCTTATTCTTAAACTATGGCCCCTTGTTCTGGACTCCCCCAACATTTGGGCATATGTTTCCTGCCTCTAACGTGTCCAACCCCTTAATAATCTTATACGTTTCGATAAGATCTCCTCTCATCCTTCTAAATTCCAGTGTATACAAGCCTAGTCGCTCTAGTATTTTAACATATGACAGTCCCGCCATTCCGGGAATTAACGTAGTAAACCTACGCTGCACGCCCTCAATCGCAAGAATTTCCTTCCTCAAATTTGGAGATCAAATCTACACACAGTGCTCCAGGTGCGGTCTCACCAGGGCCCTGTACAACTGCAGAAGGACGTCTTTGCTCCTATACTCAACTCCTCTTGTTATGAAGGCCAACATTCCATTGGCTTTCCGAGGGACGGATCAGTCTGGGACACACCTTGTCCACAGGTACAGATGCCGCCGCCTCAGTGTATAAGATGCCGCCACTCGGCAGCGCCACACACACACACATATATACACACACACGCCCTGGTATTTATTCACAAAATGCTGATTTACTCCAGCATTTTGTATATAAGGAGGGAGGTGTGGAGGGAGGAGGGGAGGGGGAGGGATGGGGAGGGGAGGGGGGAGGGGAGGGGGAGGGGGGAAGGGGCGAAGGGGGGAGGGAGAGGGGAGGTGTGGAGGGAGGAGGGGAGGGGGAGGGAGGGGGTGGGGAGGGGGGAGGCGGGAATGGGGGGAAGGGGGGAGGGAGAGGGGAGGGAGGGGGTAGGGGGGAGGGGGAGGGAGGGGGGAGGGAGGGGGGAGGGGAGTGGGGAAGGGGAGGGGGAAGGGGGGAGGGAGGGGGACCTCCCCTTTTCCCAGTACCCCTCTTTCCCCGTTGGGCCCGTCCTCGTAGGGTTTTCATTGTAACCAGGAGGAGGGGAGGGAGGGAAGGGGGAGGAGGGGGGAGGGGAGGGGGGAAGGGGGGAGGGAGAGGGGAGGGAGGGGGGTGGGGAGGGAGGGGGGTGATGAGGGAGGGGGTGGGGGGGAGGGGGTGGGGAGGGAGGGGGTGGGGGGGGGGAGGAGGAGGGAGGGGGAGGGAGAAGGCCCGCCCCCGTAGGGTTTCCATTGTAACCGGGAGGGGGGAGGGAGGGTGGAAAGAGCATCCCTCTCCCCATCAGAACTGCCCCCTCCATCGACTCCTTTAAGTCCAGGCTCAAAACCTATTTCTACTCCCTAGCGTCTGAGGCTCATTGAGGAGGCGCTGTGAACTGTTTGTGTGCTACTGTATGTTTCATTTTTTTCCTTAGTACCTAATCAGATGTACAGCACTTTGGTCAACGTGGGTTGTTTTAAAATGTGCTATACAAATAAAATTGACTTGACTTGACAGCTTTTCGCAACAATGTAGCACAGGGGCATTGTGACGTCACACGCTGAATACCGCGGGGGGGGGGGGGAAGGGGGGTCAGCTCGAGTTCATCTCACAGGGGCATTGTGACATCACAATGAAGATTAATCCGCACCGCAGCGCCCCCCTTCTGTCAAAACTTCGATAAATCAGGGGGGGCATCGCTTTACAACCTCTGTAACTTAAAAAATATACGAACAAATTAAATGAAAATATCGCGGCCGGTCAGCCGGGAGGTTGGTGATCAAGGCGGTGCAAAAACCGTGGCGCGACGGTTTACCGTTTTGCCGAAATCACTGATAACTTCCCAAACTCTACATACAAATATATTCATATAGAAGATCTGAGTTTTAATAGTATATATATATATGTGTGTATGTGTGTGTGTGTGCGTATGTATATGTGTATGTGTATGTGTGTGTATATAAATATATGGTGTGTGTATAGGTATATATATGTGTATGTGTGTGCGTTTGCGTGTGTGTGTGTGTGTGTGCGTCTGTGTTTGTATATGTGTGTGTGTGTGTGTGGTATTAATAATAAAAGTAATAATAATAATATATTCCTTTATTCGTCCCACACCGGGGAAATTTACAGTGTTACAGCGGCAAAGTGGACAGCAAGAGATCATTCGTTATAAATATTGCAAAAGATATTGCAAAAGACTCTCGGAAGAATGGGAACAGAAGTTCTAGAGCGGAAAAGAAATTAAGGGCAGGGCCAATTGTGAACGATGTGAGAGGGGAGGTAAATACAGAAGTTAAAGTGTTGTACTTAAATGCGCGTAGTATAAAAAATAAAGTGGATGAGCTTGAGGCTCAGTTAGTCATGGGCAAGTATGATGTTGTAGGGATCACTGAGACATGGCTACAAGAGGACCAGGGCTGGGAACTGAATATTCAGGGGTACACAACGTATAGAAAAGACAGACAGGTGGGCAGAGGGGGTGGGGTTGCTCTGATGGTAAGGAATGATATTCATTCCCTTGCAAGGGGTGACATAGAATCAGGAGATGTTGAATCAGTATGGATAGAAATGAGAAATTGTAAGGGTAAAAAGACCCTAATGGGAGTTATCTATAGGCCCCCAAACAGTAGCCTCGACATAGGGTGCAAGTTGAATCAGGAGATAAAATTGGCGTGTCAAAAATGTAATGCTACGGTGGTTATGGGAGATTTCAACATGCAGGTAGACTGGGAAAATCAGGTTGGAAATGGACCCCAGGAAAGAGAGTTTGTAGAGTGCCTTCGAGATGGATTCTTAGAACAGCTTGTACTGGAGCCTACCAGGGAGAAGGCAATTCTGGATTTAGTGTTGTGTAATGATCCTGATCTGATAAGGGGACTAGAGGTAAAAGAGCCATTAGGAGGCAGTGATCACAACATGATAAGTTTTACTCTGCAAATGGAAAGGCAGAAGGGAAAATCGGAAGTGTCGGTATTACAGTATAGCAAAGGGGATTACAGAGGCATGAGGCGGGAGCTGGCCAAAATTGATTGGAAGGAGGCCCTAGCAGGGAAGACGGTAGAACAGCAATGGCAGGTATTCCTGGGAATAATGCAGAGGTTGCAGGATCAATTTATTCCAAAGAGGTGGAAAGACTCTAAGGGGAGTAAGAGACACCTGTGGCTGACAAGGGAAGTCAGGGACAGCATAAAAATTAAGGAGAGGAAGTATAACATAGCAAAGAAGAGTGGAAAGACAGAGGATTGGGACTCTTTTAAAGAGCAACAAAAGTTAACTAAAAAGGCAATACGGGGAGAAAAGATGAGGTACGAGGGTAAACTAGCCAATAATATAAAGGAGGATAGCAAAAGTTTTTTTAGGTACGTGAAGAGGAAAAAAATAGTCAAGGCAAATGTGGGTCCCTTGAAGACAGAAGCAGGGGAATTTATTATGGGGAACAAAGAAATGGCAGACGAGTTAAACCGTTACTTTGGATCTGTCTTCACTGAGGAAGATACACACAATCTCCCAAATGTTCTAGGGGCCGGAGAACCTAGGGTGATGGAGGAACTGAAGGAAAGCCACATTAGGCAGGAAATGGTTTTGGGTAGACTGATGGGACTGAAGGCTGATAAATCCCCAGGGCCTGATGGTCTGCATCCCAGAGTACTTAAGGAGGTGGCTCTAGAAATAGTGGAAGCATTGGAGATCATTTTTCAATGTTCTATAGATTCAGGATCAGTTCCTGTGGATTGGAGGATAGCAAATGTTATCCCACTTTTTAAGAAAGGAGGGAGAGAGAAAACGGGTAATTATAGACCAGTTAGTCTGACATCAGTGGTGGGGAAGATGCTGGAGTCAATTATAAAAGACGATATTGCTGAGCATTTGGATAGCAGTAACGGGATCATTCAGAGTCAGCATGGATTTACGAAGGGGAAATCATGCTTGACAAATCTACTGGAATTTTTTGAGGATGTAACTAGGAAAATTGACAAGGGAGAGTCAGTGGATGTGGTGTACCTCGACTTTCAGAAAGCCTTCGACAAGGTCCCACATAGGAGATTAGTGGGCAAAATTAGGGCACATGGTATTGGGGGTAGGGTACTGACATGGATAGAAAATTGGTTGACAGACAGAAAGCAAAGAGTGGGGATAAATGGGTCCCTTTCGGAATGGCAGGCAGTGACCAGTGGGGTACCGCAAGGTTCGGTGCTGGGACCCCAGCTATTTACGATATACATTAATGACTTAGACGAAGGGATTAAAAGTACCATTAGCAAATTTGCAGATGATACTAAGTTGGGGGGTAGTGTGAATTGTGAGGAAGATGCAATAAGGCTGCAGGGTGACTTGGACAGGTTGTGTGAGTGGGCGGATACATGGCAGATGCAGTTTAATGTAGATAAGTGTGAGGTTATTCACTTTGGAAGTAAGAATAGAAAGGCAGATTATTATCTGAATGGTGTCAAGTTAGGAGGAGGGGGAGTTCAACGAGATCTGGGTGTCCTAGTGCATCAGTCAATGAAAGGAAGCATGCAGGTTCAGCAGGCAGTGAAGAAAGCCAATGGAATGTTGGCCTTCGTAACAAGAGGAGTTGAGTATAGGAGCAAAGAGGTCCTTCTACAGTTGTACCGGGCCCTGGTGAGACCGCACCTGGAGTACTGTGTGCAGTTTTGGTCTCCAAATTTGAGGAAGGATGTTCTTGCTATGGAGGGCGTGCAGCGTAGGTTCACTAGGTTAATTCCCGGAATGGCGGGACTGTCGTATGTTGAAAGGCTGGAGCGATTGGGCTTGTATACACTGGAATTTAGAAGGATGAGGGGGGATCTTATTGAAACATATAAGATAATTAGGGGATTGGACACATTAGAGGCAGATAACATGTTCCCAATGTTGGGGGAGTCCAGAACAAGGGGCCACAGTTTGAGAATAAGGGGTAGGCCATTTAGAACGGAGATGAGGAAGAACTTTTTCAGTCAGAGGGTGGTGAAGGTGTGGAATTCTCTGCCTCAGAAGGCAGTGGAGGCCAGTTCGTTGGATGCTTTCAAGAGAGAGCTGGATAGAGCTCTTAAGGATAGCGGAGTGAGGGGGTATGGGGAGAAGGCAGGAACGGGGTACTGATTGAGAGTGATCAGCCATGATCGCATTGAATGGCGGTGCTGGCTCGAAGGGCTGAATGGCCTCCTCCTGCACCTATTGTCTATTGTCTATTGTCTATTGTAAATAAAAGTAAAGACAAGGGGAAATTGTCATCAGTTTACTGTGTATTCCTTAATATTTGTGAGTATGTGTATCTGTGCACGCCCCGATCTTTATTTTTCTCTCGTTTATTCTCTTGTTTACAGCGTACTATATTTAGGGTTAGCTGTTAACGGAATCAAGGGACGTGGGGAGAAAGCAAGAACTGGGTACAGAATTTGGATGATCAGCCATGATCATATTGAATGGCGGTGCTGTCTCGAAGGTCCGAATGGCCTCCGCCTGCACCTATTTTCTATGTTTCTATGTTTACATAATCTGTCGGGCTGCAGCAAGCAAGAATTTCGTTGCCCTACAATGCCAATATGACAATTAAAACACTCTTGGCTCTTGACTCTCTCTCTCTCTCAATCACCAAATATTTGCCCATTACATTCTATTTGTTATATTAGTCAAGGGTGTAATTGTAATATGGCCCGACAAAGGCACATTTGGGTGGCGCGGTAGAGTTGCCGCCTCACAGCGCCGGAGACCCGGGTTCGATCCTGACCACGGGTGCTATCTGTACGGAGTTTGTACGTTCTCCCCGCGAACTGCCTGGGTTTTCTCCGGGTGCTCCGGTTCCCTACCTAACTCCAGAGACGCGAAGGTTTGTAGGTTAATTGGCTTGTGTAAATTGCAAATTGTCATAAGCGTGTAGGATAGTGTTACTGTACGCGGGGACCCGATGGGCCGAAGGTCCTGTTTCCACGTTGGACCTCTAAAACCAAATTAAGCTGAATTGCAATGTGGCTGCAAGACGCTGCCCTGGGACATAGAAACATAGGAACATAGAAAATAGGTGCAGGAGTAGGCCATTCGGCCCTTCCACCTAGCGCGGCCAGTCAATATGATCATGGCTGATCATGCAGAATAAGTACCCAGTCTTTCGGCACGGTGGCGCAGCGGCAGAGTTGCTGCCTTACAGCGAATGCAACGCCGAGACTCAGGTTCGATCCTGACCACGGGCGCTGTCTGTACGGAGTTTGTACGTTCTCCCCGTGACCTGCGTGGGTTTCCTCCGAGATCTTCGGTTTCCTCCCGCTCTCCAAAGACGTACAGGTATGTAGGGTAATTGGCTGGGCAAATGTAAAAATTATCCCTAGTGGGTGCAGGATAGTGTTAAAGTGCGGGGATCGCTGGGCGGCGCGGACCCGGTGGGCCGAAGGGCCTGTTTCCGCGCTGTATCTCTAAATCTTTAAAAAATCTTTCCGCTGACTGAATAGCGCGCAACAAAATCATTTCACTGTACCTCGGCACACGTAACATTAAACTAAATTGAACCGAACTGACTTTTCGCAGCGTGTCTAAAGTGTAGATGGGGACAATGGTGGGATGTAATTCCAGAGCTTTGTGAGTCTATAGTGATCATTGGGTCCACCAATTAATTTGCCTGATGTTTCTCTATCATCAGCGAACGGGATGTCCATTGTGATCCTCTCCCGGGGCAGGTGCGGCCTTTCGGGGTGCATCACCTATTACCTGGTGAGCATGGCGGCGGCGGACCTCCTGGTCGCGTTGACCAACGTCATCGTCAACCGGATATTGAGCGTCTACTTCCCAGCCAGCTTCCTGAGCGTCACCCCAGTCTGCGCCCTCAAGACGGTCTTCCTGTACGTCGCCAAAGACTCTTGCGTCTGGCTGACGGTCGCTTTCGCCTTCGACCGGTACGTCGCCATTTGTTGTCCGAACGTCCGGAACAAGTACTGTACCAGGGACCGGGCGGCGCTGGTGATAGGTCTGGTGTGCGCGGTATGCCTCTTACGGAACATGCCCTGGTATTTTGCGTTTAAACCTTTATATTTACTCGACAACGTACCTTGGTACTGCATGTTCATTCCTAACTTCTACACATCGGGACCATGGATAGCGTTTGCGATCTCCAATCTAGTTGGATCTCTCTTCCTTCCATTGGGTTTGGTCCTACTTTTCAACGCACTGACTATAAGGTACATCCTGCTGTCCAGTCGGATCAGGAGAGGACTCCGGGGCCAAAAGACTCCGGGAGACGAACGTGACCCCGATATACAAAACAGGAAGCAATCGGTCGTGTTGCTCCTGGCCATATCCGCCAATTTAATAACCTTGTGGTTTACGTTCGTCGTCCATTTCATTTTTGCTCGGTCGACCGGGATTTACTTTTATTCGACATCCGACCCCATATTTTACTTTCGCGAGACTGGTTACCTGCTTCTCCTACTCAGTTGTTCCACGAACACGCTCATCTATGCGGCGGTGCAGTCCAAGTTCAGAGAGGAGATGAAATAAAGGGCGGCACGGTAGCGCAGCGGTAGAGTTGCTGCTTTACAGCGAATGCAGCGCCGGAGACTCAGGTTCGATCCTGACTACGGGTGCTGCACTGTAAGGAGTTTGTACGTTCTCCCCGTGACCTGCGTGGGTTTTCTCCGAGATCTTCGGTTTCCTCCCACACTCCAAAGACGTACAGGTATGTAGGTTAATTGGCGAGTAAAATGTAAAAATTGTCCCTAGTGGGTGTAGGATAGTGTTAGTGTGCGGGGATCACTGGGCGGCACGGACTTGGAGGGCCGAAAAGGCCTGTTTCCGGCTGTATGTATATGATATGATATGATATGATCTCGTGATGTATCCTTTCTGGAGAGCCGCTGAATTAATCAAATCACATCAACATTATTTTTTTAAAAACTTTAAACATGATATGATGCGATCCGATGGAACAGAGCGTTATACCAATACGGGAAATTGGTCTGCCAACAGTTATAAAACGGTGAGGGCGGCACGGTGGCGCAGCGGTAGAGTTGCTGCCTTACAGCGAATACAGAGCCGGAGACTTAGGTTCGATCCTGACTCCCGGTGCTGTCTGTACGGGGTTTGTACGTTCTCCCCGTGACCTGCGTGGGTTTTCTCCGATATATTCGGTTTCCTCCCACAATCCAAAGACATTAGACAACAGACAATAGACAATAGGTGCAGGAGGAGGCCATTCGGCCCTTCGAGCCAGCACCGCCATTCAATGTGATCATGGCTGATCATTCTCAATCAGTACCCCGTTCCTGCCTTCTCCTCATACCCCCTGACTCCGCTATCCTTAAGAACTCTATCCAGCTCTCTCATGAATGCATTCAGAGAATTGGCTTCCACTGCCTTCTGAGGCAGAGAATTCCACAGATTCACAACTCTGACTGAAAAAGTTTGTCCTCATCTCCGTTCTAAATGGCCCAACATTGGGAACATGTTTCCTGCCTCTAACGTGTCCAACCCCTTAGTAATCGTATACGTTTCGATTAGATCTCATCTCATTCTTCTAAATTCCAATGTATACAAGCCTAGTCGCTCCAGTCTTCAACATATGAAAGTCCCGCCATTCCGAGAATTAACCTAGTAAACATACGCTGCACGCCCTCAATAGCAAGAATATCCTTCCACAAATTTGGAGACCAAAACTGCACACAGTATTCCAGGTGCGGTCTCACTAGGGCCCTGTACAACTGCAGAAGGACCTATTTGCTCCTATACTCAACTCCTCTTGTTATGAAGGTCAACATTCCATTGGCTTTCTTCACTGCCTGCTGTACCTGCGTGCTTCCTTTCAGTGACTGATGCACTAGGACACCCAGATCTCGTTGTACGTCCCCTGTCCCTAACTTGACACCATTCAGATAATACTCTGCCTTCCTATTCTTACCACCAAAGTGGATAACCTCACACTTATCCACATTAAACTGCATCTGCCATGCATCCGCCGACTCACACAACCTGTCCAAGTCACCCAGCAACCACATAGCATCTTGCTCACAGTTCACACTACCACCCGGCTTTGTATCATCTGCAATGATACAATCTCGGTAGAGTTGCTGCCTTACAGCGAATGCAGCGACGGAGACTTAGGTCCGATCCTGACTCCCGGTGCTGTCTGTACGGAGTTTGTACGTTCTCCCCGTGACCTGCGTGGGCTTTCTCTCCGATATATTCGGTTTCCTCCCACACTCCAAAGACGTACAGGTTTGTAGGTTAATTGGCTGGGGAAATGTTTTAAACAATTGTCCCTAGTGTGTGTAGGATAGTGTTAATGTGCGGGGATCGCTGGGCGGCGCGGACACGGTGGGCCGAAGGGCCTGTTTCCGCTGTATCTCTAAGTGTAAAAAAACCCCGCAAGATACATGAAATATTAAATTAAAGTGACGCGTGGTTAGGTTTGAGGATGTGTAAAGATTGGGGAGGGTGACGTGGGGGAGTGTGGATGGAGTCAGGGTTAGGGTTAGGGTTAGGGTTAGGGTTAGGGTTAGGGTTAGGGTTAGGGTTAGGGTTAGGTTGTGATTTATCGGACAGTGGGACAAAATGCCCTCTGGTGCTCAATGATCTCTGCCTGGAGATTCCTTTTCACCATGTACTGCCACTTTGCTCTGGCCCACGGTCTCATCACCCTCGTACAAATCTGTTGACCTTTGCACTTGCCCTTCTGTAGATGTTTAGGAGTCAGTCAGGGTCCACCCTAAGTTTGAGTTTATGCTTGGTTGAGGCCCTTGGCCTCTCGCGTCTAACGCTTCAATCCATATCCCCTCTGCCCTCTTCCGACACCCGGTTGACCAATTTATGTTTGTTTCTAGGCCCATGATCTCTAGGGACTGGGTCCCGTGCTGCTGGGAGTGTCAACTACTGGGTGTGGACTTTATGTGTTGCTGAGGTGTCCTGTCAGGCTGACTCTGAGGCTGTCACCTGTTTAGCCTATGTACAGTAAGTTACACTCCTTACATTAAACTGCATACACCCCATTATTTTGCTCACAGGTTATCCTCTGTGCTATCCGGTCTCTCCTGTCACCCTGTTCTATGTTTTTGTCTATTACCCAGTGGGAGCAGGCCCCATATTGACATTAATTTGTATCCCTACTGCTCCCCTTGTCTGCTGGTTTTTATCACAATCTCATTTTTATCCCTCAGATCTGCCATGGTCTCCCTCTCTTTTATGGTGAGGTTTGGCCTTTCCTTTGTCATGGGCATATCACAGGCTGTTTTGGTAATGTTCATTTAAAATGTGTCGTGTTTGTTTGGCTTTACCCACGTTCCAGCATTAGAGGCCAATTTTTGCAATGTTTCCTGGGTGGGATTTGCCGGTTTTAAAATTGTGTCATTATCTCACCCTGCCTCCTGATACCATTATGGGGTCGGCTCTGTTCTTGCAGAACCCTCAGGTGGTGCAGAGTCTGGGCCTTGTTATCAATATCTTGCACTGCTATCTGATACCCTTATGGGGTCGGCTCTGTTCTTGCAGAACCCTCAGGTGGTGCAGAGTCTGGGCCATTTTATCAACATCTTGCCCTACTTCCTGATGCCCTTATGGGATCGGCTCTGTTCTTGCAGAACCCTCAGGTAGTGCAGAGTCTGGGCCATTTTATTAACATCTTGCCCTGCTTCCTGATGCCCTTATGGGGTCGGCTCTGTTCTTGCAGAACCCTCAGGTGGTGCAGAGTCTGGGCCTTGTTATCAATATCTTGCACTGCTTCCTGATACCCTTATGGGGTCGGCTCTGTTCTTGCAGAACCCTCAGGTGGTACAGAGCCTGGGCCATTTTATCAGTATCTTGCCCTGCTTCCTGATGCCCTTATGGGGTCGGCTCTGTTCTTGCAGAACCCTCAGGTGGTGCAGAGTCTGGGCCTTGTTACCAATATCTTACACTGCTTCCTGATGCCCTTATGGGGTCGGCTCTGTTCTTGCAGAACCCTCAGGTGGTGCAGGGCCTGGGCCATTTTATCAATATCTTGCCCTGCTTCCTGATGCCCTTATGGGGTCGGCTCTGTTCTTGCAGAACCCTCAGGTGGTGCAGAGTATGGGCCTTGTTATCAATATCTTACCCTGCTTCCTGATGCCCTTATGGGGTCGGCTCTGTTCTTGCAGAACCCTCCGGTGGTGCAGAGTCTGGGCCACTTTATAAATAACTCTGCCTGCGACTGCAAAGGAATCTCTCGGTCTCGGTTGAATCCTGTGCTGGTCATGGTTCACATTAATACTGTTGTTAAACAATCACACTCATCCCCTCCCCTCTGCATGTAATTACTCATTTCTGGCTCAGTTAGTACAATGCAATACTACTGCAGTAAACTATAAACATCAAGTATCTCTAGTACAGTTTCTACAATGCAATACTAGTGAAGTAAACTATAAACATCAAATATCTCTAGTACAGTTTACACCCAGGTGCTCCACAAGTCTTTGTTTTTTTCCGGCTTACGGAGACCACTTGCTGAACTTTTCCCTGGTGAAAGGTAGGGTAGGTACGTCATCGGGGTTATCAGGTGGGTACCCTCCTTCCTCGACGTTTCATTGATAAGCCCACAACGTCTCCAGAGGGCTCAACGGTGAAACCTGGCGTCCCAGGTACACCCCCTCAGTTCCATTCCCTCCTGTTTTCATCTTGCAGCTCAACTCGCAGCTCTACTCAACTTCTAGCCGATAAGGGGTTTTAAAGGGTAGGTTGATGTCCCTACCTTTCTGGATTTACTCCTCCCATGTGCTGAGTCCTGGGACCGGTGACTGGGTAACAAGCCTCCAGTTTCGCTCTTGCTGTAGCTTCATCAGGGAAAAATCAATAACTACTACTGGTCGGTGGGGAGTTTTAAAGGGTGGGTTGAAAATCCCTCCCTTTGTAGGTATGTCCTTCCCATCTGCAGACTTGGGACTGGTCACTTTGGTTGGGACTGTTGATGTCATCCCTATTCTTTGTGTTTGTTTGATTGTTTGTGTTCCTGGCCTCCTGCTGTTTTATCTGCTGTTAATGTTTTCAGCATTCCTCTGGCCTCCTGTCTTTATCATGTTCTGAAAGTCTTTGTTGTGAGTTAGTGGGCTTTGCAAACATGCACCTGGTCTGTGTGGAGCTAGTGGCCGTTGTGTGGTGGGGGGGGGGTCTCTGAGGTGAGCTGAGGTGGGAGTGGGTATCGTGTTGTGAGTGCGTAAGGGTCCTATCACTCCCTTCAATTGTCCGTCTTTTCTGGGGGAGCTAGGTGTGTTCCAGGTGTGATGGGGTGGGGGTCTCTGGGTCTAGAGGGTACTCGGATGGATCATCTATTTACAAAGTTTTAAGATCCTCTTTTGGGGGTCTTTTGGGTTGTTTGGGGAGGTCCTATGCAACCCGATGTTAGGGTTAGATTCTGTGGGTGGGGGTTATTTCCTATCTTTGTTGAGTTGAGGGTAGGTGCCAAGGGTCTTTTTGCGGCTGTTTGGGGTGATCCAGTGCCGTTCCGTGTTAGGGTTAGGTTTGGGGGGTGGGCACATTGGCCATCTCTGGCATGCCGTCTACCTTGCTGGGGTTTGAGGGTGGGTGCCTAGGGTTTTTTGGGGACTGTTTGGGGTGGTCCGGTGCAGTCCAGTGTTAGGGTTAGGTTTATGGGTGGGGAAGGGTGCATAGGGACCCCCTCCGGTGTGAGGGTATCATCTATCCTTGTGAGGTAGGAGTAGGTGTCAAGGGTCTTTTGGGTTGTTGGCACCCTGTGTGGTTCTCCCTGCTATTCTATCCTAAAGTTGTTTTTAGGTTTGAAGGATTGCATAAATCTGAGCCTGTGATTATTTCAATCCTCACTATCTAGGCTGGTACCCTTACATTATATTCCCCCTTGGATTGGGTTTCACCCTCCTGACTCCGTTTGAATCTTTTTTGTGGCTTGCTCCTCCTGCGGTTTTAATTTGTAAAGGTGATGAGGCCCGTGTCACTGCTCAGGTTAGGTTGTGATTTATCGGACAGTGGGACAAAATGCCCTCTGGTGCTCAATGATCTCTGCCTGGAGGTTCCTTTTCACCATGTACTGCCACTTTGCTCTGGCCCACGGTCTCATCACCCTCGTACAAATCTGTTGACCTTTGCACTTGCCCTTCTGTAGATTTTTAGGAGTCAGTCAGGGTCCACCCTAAGTTTGAGTTTATGCTTGGTTGAGGCCCTTGGCCTCTCGCGTCTAACGCTTCAATCCATATCCCCTCTGCCCTCTTCCGACACCCGGTTGACCAATTTATGTTTGTTTCTAGGCCCATGATCTCTAGGGACTGGGTCCCGTGCTGCTGGGAGTGTCAACTGCTGGGTATGGACTTTATGTGTTGCTGAGGTGTCCTGTCAGGCTGACTCTGAGGTTGTTACCTGTTTTGCCTTTGTACAGTAAGTTACACTCCTTACATTAAACTGCATACACCTCTCTTTTATGGTGAGGTTTGGCCTTTCCTTTGTCATGGGCATATCACAGGCTGTTTTGGTAATGTTCATTTAAAATGTTTCGTGTTTATTTGGCTTTACCCACGTTCCAGTATTAGAGGCCAATTTTTGCAATGTTTCCTGGGTGGGATTTGCCGGTTTTACAAATTGTGTCATTATCTCACCCTGCCTCAGGTGGTGCAGAGTCTGGGCCATTTTATCAACATCTTGCCCTGCTTCCTGATGCCCTTATGGGGTCGGCTCTGTTCTTGCAGAACCCTCAGGTGGTGCAGAGTCTGGGCCTTGTTATCAATATCTTGCACTGCTTCCTGATACCCTTATGGGGTCGGCTCTGTTCTTGCAGAACCCTCAGGTGGTGCAGAGCCTGGGCCATTTTATCAGTATCTTGCCCTGCTTCCTGATGCCCTTATGGGGTCGGCTCTGTTCTTGCAGAACCCTCAGGTGGTGCAGAGTCTGGGCAATGTTATCAATATCTTGCACTGCTTCCTGATGCCCTTATGGGGTCGGCTCTGTTCTTGCAGACCCCTCAGGTGGTGCAGAGTCTGGGCCACTTTATAAATAACTCTGCCTGCGACTGCAAAGGAATCTCTCGGTCTCGGTTGACTCCTGTGCTGGTCATGATTCACATTAATACTGTTGTTAAACAATCACACTCATCCCCTCCCCTCTGCATGCAATTACTCATTTCTGGCTCAGTTAGTACAATGCAATACTACTGCAGTAAACTATAAACATCAAGTATCTCTAGTAGGGTTAGGGTTAGGTTGTGATTTGTCGGACAGTCGGCCAAAATGCCCTCTGGCGCTTAATGATCTCCCCCTAGAGATTCCTTTTCGCCATATACTGCCACTTTAATCTGGCCCACGGTCTCATCACCCTTGTCCAAATCTGTTCGCCTTTTCACTTGCCCTTCTGTCGATTTTTAGGAGTCAGTCAGGTTCCACCCTAAGTTTGAGTTTATGCTAGGTTCAGGCCATTGGGTTCTTTCGTCTGTAACGCTTTGATCCATAGCCTCTCTGCCCTCTTCCTACGCCCGGTTGACCAATTTACGTTTGTTTCCAGACCCATGATCTCAAGGGACTGGACCCCGTGCTGTTGGAAGTGTCTGCTAATGGTGACGGACTGGTCTCCCCTCGTGATGTTGCTGATGTGTCCTGTCAGTCTGACTCTGAGGCTGTTGCCTGTTTCGCCAATGTACAATAAGTGGCACTGCTTACATTTAATTGCATACACTACATTCTTTTGCTCGCAGGTTATTCTCTGTGCTATCTGCTTTCTCTTTCCCGTCACAGTGTTCTCTATGTTTTTGGCTATTGTCAAGTGAATGCAGGCCCTACATTGCCTTTGACCGCAGCCTGAGCTCGTTTGGAGGCTAGTACTGACCAAGATATCCTTCAGGTTTTTAGCCCTCTTGAACGCTGACATTGCTTTGTATCCCTGCAGTGTGACAAATCCTCTTTGGAATTGTTCAAAGCGGCCCTTGACTATTTTGTGGGCCTGGACGGCCATGTTACTGTACCCTGTTATTAGTGGCAAGTTGCGTGTCAAGCCTGGCCTGGGTCTGGGCCCTTGCGTGCCTTTTAGGAAGTCTGCCTTAATGTGTCTTAATCTACGTCTGCAGTACCCCCTCTGCCTGAGAGCGGTGAAAAGGGTGGTGGTGGCCTGGGCAAAGTCCTCCTCCCTGGTGCATATCCGGTGAAAGCGTGTCAGTTGTGACTTGACAATACCCCTAAAGGTGTGTTTTGGGTGGTGGCTCGTGGTGTGTAAAAGGGTGTGGGTGTCTGTGGGTTTGAAAAAGACTTTGGTGGCTAGTTTTTGGACTTGGTCGTCAGCTGACGGTAGTTTAAAGACTGTAGTGTCGAGGAAGTCTACCCTCTCCCTGCTTGTTAAAGCTTTAATTTTGATGGAAGGGTGGTGGGCATTAAGTATGTCGATGAACCCCTCTAACTCCCCTTCTGAGTGTGTCCACACTCCCCAGATGTCATCTAAGAACCTGTAGTAGCACATGGGGCGCTTGGGGCATTTCAGGAAGGCCGTCTCTTCCCACTCTGCCATGTATATGTTGGCATAAGCCGGGGCAAACTTCTTCCCCATTGCCGTCCCTTTAACTTGTAGGTAGAACTGCCCGTTAAATTCAAAATCGTTCTTTGTCAATCCCAGGTAAAGTAATTTGACTAAGGCCTCGTCTGGTCTCTCCAGGTCAGGATTTCTCTGCAGGGTGTTTTTAACCGCCTCTATCCCCCTGTCTGTCTCTATGTTTGTGTACAGGCTTTCCACATCCATGGTAAAGAGTATCGCATCGGGTGGTATGCTAAGGGAGTTGACTATTCGAGTGAAGTGGTAGGTGTCTTTAATGTAGCTGGGGTGTTGCTGTGCCAGTGGATTGAAATAGTGGTCAATGTATTCTGCTACCCCGTAGGATTCGCTACTGCAGTCTGACACAATGGGCCTACCTGGAGGTATTTCTCCAGGCACCGTCCACGTGTCTGGGTTTTTGTGTATCTTTGGGAGCATGTAGAATTTCCTCGCCCTGGGTTGTTCTCCTGTTAGGTATTCTACTTGTTTCTGTCGGATGTATCCTGACGTCCTAAGCTCTCCAAGATTTCCCCTATTTCCTCTTGTGTTTCTCTATATATAGACTCATCTAACTTGGTGTAGTGTTCTACCTTGTTCAGTTGTCTGTGCGCCTCTAACAGGTACTGTTGTCTGTCCATGATGACGATACTGCTCCCCTTGTCTGCTGGTTTGATCACTATCTCATTGTTGTCCCTCAGTTCTGCCATGGCCTCCCTCTCTTTTCTGGTGAGATTGGGCCTATCCTTTGTCACGGGCATGTCCCTGATGGCAGATGCTGTTTCTGTCATGAATTCTGTGATCTCTCTAGCGACCTGGTCCTCATCTGGGGTCCATCCTGTGCGTGGGGTGAAGGGTAATCTTTCCCCCGACTCCACGTCACAAAAGTGGTGTATTAACATGATGGCTCGATAGAATCTAAACAGGTCCCCCTGTACTTGTTCTTTGTGCGATTTTGGAGTAGGGACGAAGGTGAGGCCCCTGTTCAATACTCTCTCTTGGATTTTGGTGAGGGTGAATGTCTGGGAAAGGTTGATGATGGTTTTACCTAATTGTAGGCCCTGCCTCTCTTGGCAGGGTTAGGGTTAGGGTTAGGGTTAGGGTTAGGGTTTAGGGTTAGGGTTAGGGTTAGGGTTAGGTTGTGATTTATCGGACAGTGGGACAAAATGCCCTCTGGTGCTCAATGATCTCTGCCTGGAGATTCCTTTTCACCATGTACTGCCACTTTGCTCTGGCCCACGGTCTCATCACCCTCGTACAAATCTGTTGACCTTTGCACTTGCCCTTTTGTAGATTTTTAGGAGTCCGTCAGGGTCCACCCTAAGTTTGAGTTTATGCTTGGTTGAGGCCCTTGGCCTCTCGCGTCTAACGCTTCAATCCATATCCCCTCTGCCCTCTTCCGACACCCGGTTGACCAATTTATGTTTGTTTCTAAGCCCATGATCTCTAGGGACTGGGTCCCGTGCTGCTGGGAGTGTCAACTACTGGGTATGGACTTTATGTGTTGCTGAGGTGTCCTGTCAGGCTGACTCTGAGGCTGTTACCTGTTTCGCCTATGTACAGTAAGTTACACTCCTTACATTAAACTGCATACACCCCATTATTTTGCTCACAGGTTATCCTCTGTGCTATCCGGTCTCTCCTGTCACCCTGTTCTATGTTTTTGTCTATTACCCAGTG
>NC_135995.1:7795155-7803155 GCF_053455715.1 Rhinoraja longicauda
ATTCTAAATGCAATGGAGAAAAATCTTCGAGAAATTGAAGAGAATTTAAATTCCATTCAGGAGGAACTCTTTAAGTTGCAGCAGCAGATGGATCAAAAGGACAATGTGGTGTTTCTGAAGGTGAGGGGTTACACTACAGTCTGGCGAAGTGAAAGTGCACAGTCACAAAATGGTGGGGGATGTTTCTGAAATAAATGCTGCCTTTACCAGTAATTCAGAACTGGGTTAATATTTCATCTGTTCCAGTTGTAGTTGTTCCCAAACTAATTGGCCTCCCGCATAATCTATGGGATCTCAGGACTGCCTGGCCGTAATGTAGAGAGGTGTTTGTATTCTGTGGAGTTCAGAACAACCCGGGTGATCCTATATCTGATCTCAAGGACCACGAATGGACAGAGGGCAGTAAACCTCTGGGACTCTCCAACCCTGAGACTCTGAGAGGTTTCACCTGTTAGACATATTTATACCAGAGGAAGATACATTTTTGAAAATTCGGGGAACTGAAATGAAAGGGAATGGGACAAAGCGGAGGAGTTCAGCCCTGGGCTAAATCAGCCATGACCACAGTGTGGGGATTAACATTGAAATCTAGAACGTGGCGCACACAGCAGATTGATCATCTACATCCGGTTCCCATCAGCCGTGGGCGGTCACCTTGGGGGAATTTGCTCTGTATGTTTTACCCACCTTTGTTCACCATAGAATGACATCCCACTCTACATCATAGACAGGCCATTCGGCCCATCCTATCCAGTCAAGATTTCAGCTCCACTCAACAACCTTCCCATCTACTCACCACACCCGGTAACAATACCCCGAATTCCAGGAGTGCTCAAGTGTTTATCCCGATCGCCCTTAGATTATCTCTGCTGTTGGCTTCAGTCCCTCCAATGCAAGTGAGGTCCATGTTCTCATGACTGCATTCCTTTCAGTATTTGTTGAAGACCACGTTACATTTCAGCTTTGATATTTGCTCTCCCATTGATTAGAGATATTATTTCATTCTCAGCCACTTAAATCCTCTCTCATCATTCCTGACATCTTCTCCTGATAAAATCCCACGACCTGCCCAATCTTTGCATTGAGTTCCATCCTCTCAGTTATGGCGTCATTCTCATGAACATTCCTTGTCCTCTTCCCCGTCGTTCTACGTCTCCACGGCAATATCCACTTTCTATCTGCATGACAGCGGCGATAGGAGGTGGGAAATGGGAATTATCAGAGTGTTGTAAAAATGAGGACGGTCCATCTCAGTCAATTGAGATTTGTGTTTTATTTCTTTCAGGAGGAAGCTGGTCGCAAGCGAAGGTAGGACATGCTCTTGACGGAAACATTGTAAGGTTTTGTTGAACAGCCCAATATATTTCTAACGCCCAGTTTATAACCAGCTGTTAAATATTTGCAGAGTTGGTGATGAAGCCAAACCACAGTTGGTGGTAGATGGTCACTTGCTGATTGAAAAGTTTGAAACTCCATTTTTGTACAACACGGTATTGGCAGAAACATCTGATGCCATCAAGCAAGGTAAAGCTTATACCTTTTCCATTGTTCTTGTTTCTGACATCTTTATATAATGTGTAGATGCAAACATTAATGGTATTTTTGGACTGAAGGGAAATTGAAGATTTGCTCTACCACCAAACATAGCTGCAGAAAAGCATCACAAAGTCAGAGAGTTGTGTCACACAGAAACAGGCCCTTTGACTCGACATGACTATGCCAACCAAGTTGCCCAACCGAGCTTGTCCCACTTGCCTGAGTTTGACACATATTCTTCCAAGTCTTTCTTATCCACGTATCCACCCAACTGTCTGTAAATGGTCGTCATTGTAGCTCCCTCCACCATTTCCTCTGTCAGTTTGTTCCGTACTTACACAACGCATTGACTGTAACAGCTGCTCCTTTTTACTGTTTCCACTCTCACCTTGAACTGATGCACTCGAGGTTTAGACTCTCCTACCTTGGGTAAAATACTGTGGCTATTCACCTCATCTGTGCACCTTATATAGATCTTATACACAACTGTTAAAACACCCTGATGGGCTCCAAAGACAAATGTCCCTGCCTGTCCAACGTCTCCCTTCAGACCTGATGAAATTGTTGTAGATCCTTTTGCACCCTCTCCAATTTACACACAACCTCATTGAAAGCATGAGCGACAAACACATTCTTCACCTCCCTGCCTGTCACCGTTGCATCTTCCATGGCACTGTGTACCTGCACCCCGACATCTCTCCATTCTATAAAGCTCCCCGTTTACTGTGTATGTCCTGCCCTGGTTTGTCTCAGCAAAGTGCATCGCCTCACCTTCACATGAATAAATCCCACCTGCCGTTCCTGAGCCCATTGGCCCAGTTCACAGGGATCCCATTTACTCTCAGGTAACCTTCTTCACTCTCCACAATGTCACCAATTTTACTTCCATCTGCAAACTGACTAACCTTGCAACCTACATACACACACAATCGTGTATATACATAAGGAACAACAGTGGGCTTTGTTTCCAGTCTGAAAATCAACCCTCTACCAACATCCTCTGTCTGCGACCTTCAGGTAATGTTGTGTTCCATCCGCTAGTTCACCCCGGATTCCATGAGATCCAACCTTCCAGAGCGGCCTCCCATGTGGTGTGTAGAAGTTGCATCTCTCGGAGGGCAGTGAATATCTGGCATGTTGTGCCCAGGGTGGTGGTAAAAAGCTGAGATGTTGGATACGTGCAATTTGGCTACAAATAAATATTTGATAGATCGAAAATATAAGATTATGGGGAACTCACACAGAAGAGGAATTGGTGCCAGCTTAGATCAGCCATGATCACATTGAATGGAGGGGCAAGCCTGAGGAGTGGATCCTAATCCTGCTCCTGTTTTCTTGTGTTCCTTTCCTCCTGTGTACCGATAAATTGACAGACTTGACACAGAGGGAATGCAGCAAAGATTAACAATACTTGTACCTAGGACAATGTGTTTGCTGTGTGGGGTGAGATGAGTAGACTAGGCCTGTGTACTTGAGTGTTTCAGTGTAGTAGAGGGGATCTCAGTGAAACACAGAGTTCTTACAGGGCTCAGTGGGCTGGATGCAGGGAGGATGGTTCCCCTGTCAGAGGGGTCTGGAGAGCGGGCACTCTCTCAGAATGTGGGCTGCACCATGTAGCACAGAGATAAGGAGACATTACTGCACGCAGAGACTGGGGAACGACCCTGCACCGGTGGCTGTGGAGACTCAGTCATTCAGTGCTCTTGGAGCTGAGAGCCGTAGTTGTACATTACAGAGTCTGGCCCTTCGGCCCATCGTGTCCATGACCGTCTTTTCCCCAGCTATACGAATCGATTTGCCCACATTCCATCGGCATTCTTCTGCACCTCACCTATTTAAGTACCTCCAATATATTGATGATATCTCACTCCACCACCTCCTCTGCAGCATGTTCCAGATATCACCCACTCTCAGTGTAAATCTATGTACTAAACCTCTTGTTTGTTTGTTTGTTCATGAACTACAGCCAAAACGGTACACGATAGCATGACGATTTTAAGCCCACCTTACTCACCGTCACCCCTTTGGTGCTAATGGAAGAAGTTTCATTGAAATCGGTGTTATATATTTTAAGTTATTCCACATTTTAAAGTTTAAATCTATCTCATAGGGGGGTAGGGTAGAGGGGGGGAGAGTGAGGGAGGGAGGGGGGAGGAGAGGATGCTGTACCAATGCAGAAGAAGTTTGGCCCAGCGGGTCCACTTGGTCTAGTAAAACCTAAATCTCAGATCCACTTTCAAATTCCTTGCTCTCTATATAAACCTGCACTCTCGTGATTTGATATCCCTGCATGCGAATAAGGTTTAGATAATTACCCTGCATCCTGCTGCAGACTTTGACAAACTTCCCCACGATCCACAATTTTTGCTTCCTCCCCAAACTTACTAATCACACCTCCCACATTCACATCCAAGCTATGATCATATAACATAAACAGCAAAGGTTGCAGCGCCGATCTCTGCTACACACCACAAGCCACAGACCTCCAAGCAGAAAAATTATCCTTCTACCGATACCTTCTACCTCCAACCACCAAGCCAATTGTGGATCCATTTCGCCTGCTGGCCTTGGATCCCACCTGCCTTCGCTTTCTGGACCAGCCCTTACACGCGGAACATTGTCAAGTCCCTCAGTGAAGTTCATATATTGGTTCACAATGAGATCAGTGTGTTAGTTGTACACACCCATCAAATCCACCCGTGAATCCGCTCTCTTTCAACGACCCCACAACCACAAGTCTCCACCCATTCTGTCCAACACCCGATCATTCAACCTCTGCTTCCTTCCATGGTCCAAGCCACCCCTCCCTCTCCCTCACCCTCCACTCATAGAAACAGGGGCAGGTCATCTGGCCCCTCGTGTCCGCCCCCTTTCACTGTGATCATGACGACCCCACCACGCACCACTACCTCCTCTTTAACAACCTCAAATTACCGCTAACCTCAATATCCTCTTGCTCCAATCTGCCTCCATATGTGAGTAGCCTCCCCCCCCCCTCCCTTCGTTTCTCCTTCACCACCGCAATCTCGCAATCCTCCTCACTCTCCGCACCCGTCCTCCCCGTCCACCCTCCCCCACCTCACGAAATTCCCCTCTCCATCCCTGGATTAAAAACTCCAGGGGGGAGATGTCTGTTGTCCCCCCGATGTGGTTGTGGGTGAAACCCCGGGCAGGGTTTCAGTTGTCCGCCCGCCTGTGCCTGAGGCCGAGCGGCCTCTCCCCCGGTCCCGGGGCCGCGCTGCCCGAGTCTCCCCCCCGACCCCCCCCCCCCCCGGGATCTCTCTGATTCTCTGCTTCTCCCCCCAGTCTCCGTCACCCTGGACGTGGAAACAGCGCATGCGCTGCTCGAGGTGTCTGGGGATCGGAAGAGGGTGAGAGTGACCCTGACCCGGAGGAGTCTCCCTGACACCGGGAAGAGGTTTACAGTCTGGCCGTGTGTGCTGGGATCGGAGGGGTTCACATCGGGGAGACATTACTGGGAGGTGGAGGTGGCGGGGAGTGAGTACTGGAGTCTGGGAGTCGCCGCAGAGTCTGTGGAGAGGAAGGGAGAGGTCACACTGACCCTGGAGTCTGGAGCATCTGGCGGCGGGGTGATGAGTTTGTCACAGTCACCTCCCCTCCATCCCCTCTCCCAGCCCGTCCCATCCCCGGGAGGGTGGGAGTTTATCTCAGTTACGAGTCCGGGACAGTTTCATTTTACGACGCGGCCACCAAGTCCCATCTCCACACATTCACTGGGAATAAATTCACGGAGAAACTTTATCCTTTCTTCGGGCCTTGGGCTAAAGACAAGTGGCTGAGAATCTGCTCCGGTTCCGCTCCGGGTGTGTAAAAGGGTCGGGTCCCGGGACCGGCGTCAGGAGCGGGGCTCAGGGGCTGTGGGGCAGAAACCCGGTGGACAACAGGTCGGCGCTGAACGGCTCCCATTTAATCCCCAAACTGCAACACGACCTCCCAACTTCCATCCTCAATACTCTGACTGATGATGGCCAATGTGGCAAAAGCCTTTTTGACCGCCTTATCCACCTGCGACTCGACCTTCGAGGAACCATGCCCCTGAACTCCTAGATCCCTCTGCTCTACAACACTCCCCAGAGGACTACCGTTCACTGTGTGGGTCCTGCCCTTGTTCCACGTCACAAAACGCAACACCTCATTACAACATCGCGGGCTCCAGTCTGCGACCCGCTGGCGCGCACATCACCCGCTGTGGCTCCGCTCACGTTTGTAACTCTTCACCTTTAACTTGACCTTTAATAAAGTCTTTAAAAAATAACCCGTGTTTGAGTTCTCTCCGCGTCCCCGCGTCACGGTACAGAGATCTCTTCAAACAGCAGACACGAGGATCCGTGGATACTGGGTTTACAAAAGGAAAAAGACACACAGAGTGCTGGAGTAACTCAGCGGGTCAGGCAGCATCTGTGGAGAACTTGGATAGGTGACGTTTCACAGAGTGCTGGAGTTACTCAGCAGGTCAGGCAGTATCTCTGGAGAACATGGATAGGTGACGTTTCACAGAGTGCTGGAGTTACTCAGCGGGTCAGGCAGCATCTGTGGAGAACTTGGATAGGTGACGTTTCACAGAGTGCTGGAGTTACTCAGAGGGTCAGGCAGCATCTGTGGAGAACTTGGATAGGTGACGTTTCACAGAGTGCTGGAGTTACTCAGCGGGTCGGGCAGCATCTGTGGAGAACATGGATAGGTGACGTTTCACAGAGTGCTGGAGTTACTCAGCGGGTCAGGCAGCATCTGTGGAGAACATGGATAGGTGACGTTTCACAGAGTGCTGGAGTAACTCAGCGGGTCAGGCAGCATCTGTGGAGAACGTGGATAGGTGATGTTTCACAGAGTGCTGGAGTTACTCAGCGGGTCAGGCAGCATCTGTGGAGAACATGGATAGTTGACGTTTCGGGTCGGGCCCCATCTTCGGACTGAAAGGAGTGGGGTGTGGGGGGGGGGGGGGGCGGGGTGTGAAGCTGGAAGAGAGGAGGTGCAGGACAAAACCTGGAGAGTGATAGGTGGATAAAGGTGAGGGCGGAATTTGATAGGCAGACAGTTGGACAAAGACCAGAGTTGAAAAGACAGAAGGTGTGAACCAAGAAGATAAAGGTAGACACAAAATGCTGGAGTAACTCACCAGGTCTGGCAGCGTCTCTGTAGAGAAGGAACGGGTGACGTTTCAGGGGCGATACGCTTCTTCAGACTCCCGCCTCCTCCCCTGACATCAGTTAAACCAGCATCTGCAGTTTTTTTTCCTACACAAGAAGATAATGTTCACCTCTGCTCTCTTGCAATTGCGACGTTTGTCTTTTGATGTAGGAAGAAGGAACTGCAGAAACCGGTCGATACAGAAAAGGACATAAAACGACACACGGACACAAAATGATGGAGTAACAACGGGTCAGGCAGCATCTGTGGAGAACATAGATATCCACGATCTCCAGAGTCGGTGCCTGTCCCGCTGAGTTACTCCAGCACTTTGTGACCTCGTGTCTTTTTATGTTTAGTGTACAGTTTACAGTTTGAGAGCGGAAACGGGCCCCTCGGCCCACCGTGTCCCCGCCGATCAGAAATACACTAGTTCTATCCTACACGCTAGGGACAATTCAGGTCACGCCTGGGTTTGCTGAGCAAAACACTGCAATAGCTGGGCGGACCACCCGCGCCCCCCTGCCGCGAGTAGTGCAGAAACGGTGCGCCTGACGGGCTGACGATTGCCTCACGGGAGGGGGTACGGCGCGGTCTGAATGGACGAGGAACCATATAGGACCGTGTCGGGCGCCCTCCCAGAGCAGCAGAGAACCCCGGCCTCGGACCGTGTCGCAAACGGTGCCAGGAGATCGACGACAGGTGACTACACGGCGGCGCACGTTGCCGCGTACTCGGGGTACGCCAGCGTGTACGCGGGTACATGGCTCTGTGTGCATTATTTCGGAGTGTAATAAAATACCTCGGTACATAAAACTCTGTTGTCAGAATCCGGTGATCTATCAAACGCACGACACCTCCTTCTACAATCATTCCGTAGAGGGTCTTGACCCGAAACCTCGTCTACCCCAAATTCCCCAGAGACGCTGCTCGGCACGAGGAGTTACCCCATCGCTTTGTGTCAATTTTCTGTAAAGCGGCTTCTGCGGTTCCTCGCGTGCCCCTGGTGATCGACGTCAGGTTGGGCTGTGAGTGGGGGGGGGGGGGGGGTGGCGGGTCTGGCTCGCTGTGCTGCTCTCCGGGGCTGGAGGGGTTAACAGGGCGGGCAGGCGGAAACTAAGTAAGTAGTGGGGGGGAGGGGTTTACAAATTGGGAATATGAAGATGGAGTTAAAGGGGAAGCGAATACGGAAGAAACTGTAAAGGACTCTCGAATGAATGGGAAGGGAAGTTCTAGAAGTCAAGTCAAGTAAATTTTATTTGTATAGCACATTTAAAAACAACCCACGTTGACCAAAGTGCTGTACATTTGAATTA